>NW_028297109.1:2316372-2603872 GCF_055798465.1 Pogonomyrmex barbatus
AAATCATCCTTTTGTGCCCAACAAGAAAGATCAGCGTTTGTTCGCACGTGCGAAATGTAACGGTGTAGCTAGCAAAGATATATGGGGAAGCCATGATCTCGTGATATACTCACGGTCTTAATGGTGGCGATCAATTCACGTATGCATTCGATGCACGTCGTGGGTTTCCCACAGATGCTGATGAGGCGATCCGTGCTGCGGGGGCAGGTGTTCGAATAGATCTTGATTCTGGCTCCGGTTTTCTGAAACGGCAAAAGATATTTGGACGCGTTAGATGTCTAAGCGCTCAAAGATCGGGACAGAATCTGAGAAACTCTCCGCGTATGAATTTGCATTTGAAAAGACGATCGCCGGCTATGATCTTTCTTTATGGTCGGCAACTTGGAGAAACTAGCTAGATTACACTATTCTCAGGATAAAATCCGCGTTTCTCGACTTGAATGCAAACAGCATGTTTTCGCAAGCAGAAATTTGTCGTTTCTTTAAAAAAAAATCTTGAAATTTCTCATCCTGTGTATTTTTATCTCGTTTTTCTTTTCACCATTTTTATCTCGTTTTTCTTTTGACTGATAATCGCCGATGTAACAGAGCTAATAACTCGACTTTCCGTGTGTGTGTGTGTGTGTGTGTGTGTGTGTGTGTTGGATGATTCTTTTTAATTACTCCGGTAACCATGAGTCACGATCGGGGTGTGATACTCCGTCTACTTGCTCGACAACTCTCACCCACCCCTGGTTAACGACTTAACGATGCTCGAATGTTTTCGTACCCGCTCTACTAATCCGCGGGCGCTCCGCTCTTTGCCGCGCGTGGTTTCTAAGTAATACCCCGGGACGACAATGGTCAGATCGCGTGCTGATAGCCGCTTAACAGTCTACCCGTACTTTCCGAGAGATCGCGATCACGCCACGTCGAGACGGCTAAGAGCAAAAGTACAACTGTGCGGTGGCACTTGAATTTTTCTTGAACCAGTTTGACCTGTCGTTTGCGTCGTAAAGATAAACCTGTACCTCTTTTTCAGCGCTTTTTCGGTGTACTATCATTTGAAAAACGGTTATAAGCATCATAAGATCTGACTCAAAGAAATCAGTGTGGCGAATTATTTCAATTCCGGATAAATTCGTTCGCATTAGAAATAGGTGAAGAACTCACTGAGCCTTAGTGCTTAATCTGTGTCGCTTTAGTTTGCGAAAGTCTCACCGATTCCGTTTAAGAGCTTTCGATGATGATGACATGACGCGATTTACTCACCGTGGACGAAATGAAATGTTCTGAACGAGCAGTTTTGTGCATTAGTACGAGAATGGAAACGATGAACTTTGACAGACAGTGACGCATACAGAGTGGATGCGCAGGCGGAGGTGTAGCTTTGAGGTAGCGGCTAACGCAAAAACGAAAAATTGCCGATAACATCGACAGCCGTGTGCTCAAACGCGAAATATTCAAAACAGATAACAATCTAGCTCCATTCGTATATGTACACGTGCGCACCGTGTCCGGCAACCATGGCATTGTGCAGAGAAATCGCGCCGTTTAATTACGCAGATCAAAGCAACTCGCTCCCTCCCCCCCCTCCGCCCCCTCCCCTAAACCCCGCCAGCTCACGTACAGGTCCATTCAAACGCTTTCGATGCAGACAGCCCCCCCCCGCCCTTCCCCCGATGATATTGAGACCCGCACGCATTTGGTATCTGGCTACAGCGTTAATTCCAACATGACAGAATCGAAGGGTACATACAAAAAGAGAAGAAGGGGAAGAAGAAGGGGAGAAATGCGCAGAGGCGATTTATATACTTCAAAAATTTAATCGACTCGATTTTTCACACCGCGAGAAATTGCGCGATTTTTTTTTTCAAAGGGAGTCAAGTCAAGACAGCGCGTTACTACGGACGCAACGAAAAAAAAAAAAAAAAAAAAATGATCCGATGAGCCGTAGCGAATAAGTGACGAACAGGCAATATCACTCGTAGATACCTGTATAATTGGCCAATGGAATTTATAAACGGGGAACGAACCGAGAAATAAAAGCTTTGTGTGTCGCATTGTATGACTAGTCATCCGGTTCGAACGTCGGTTTGAAAGAAAAATCGATGGAACGCCGTCGCACACCGGTTTTTGCACGACACGCGCCCGAGTGAAAAGGGGGGGGGGGGGGAGAGAGAGAGAGAGAGAGAGAGAGAGAGAGAGAAGATAAATGTAATTTTAATTGAATTAATTAATTCTGTTGATACGACCAGCCGAATCAATCTCGATAGAAACGAAAATGAGCGCGGATTCTTACACGCGACAGTTTTAAATTGACAAGGATTGTTGTTACAGCCGGCATTATCTGTCTGACATTTCATTTCGCATTCATCCGAGCTTGCAACAGTGTATCGTTAATCAAGTGTTTCATTGAAAATCGAACGTATCGGCCGCGATCTCGCCCTGAAACAAGTGCGTTTCGTTTTATTTATTTCGTAATATCAAAGTGAGATTTATGGCAGGGATAGGAGCTGGAAAACTTTGATAATTAATCGAAGAAGCTCGCTGTAGAGGGAGAGACAAAAAGGTAAAGATGAAAGCTTGTAGTTGTAGTAGCGCTCCTTGACTAGCGTTTCTCGCGAGGAGGGCAGGTGGAGGAGAGAATACTCGAAAGAAACTTCCGTTCTCTTGCCTGGACTTTCCATCCTCTTCGACATCCGATATCGGTAAACTTAAAGAGAACAGCGCGGATCGATCGTTCTTTGAAGAAACCAGTTTGCCGTCAATAGCAGCGTGAAATGTGTATGAAGCGGAGAATGTACGCCGCGAGATTTCGCGAGGAAGCGAGATTAATTTTGATCGCAAATGTTGAGCGCGATATGACGATGCACACCTTACAAAGTAGTTTTGCGACACAATACGTTCCTCAAATGTCCCGCCGTGCACCGTCGTCGCTGCACGGATTTTTAATTTTCCGCAAAGTTTCCGAACTCTTGCTTTGAAACTTTGAGCGATCGCGGAGTTTCTACCCCCTCCCCCTTCGGGAGTGAAAATTTTCTTGAATATTCAAGAGACGATGAAGATAATTAATTCTCCCTCTCAAGTCTCAAGGTCGCGAACTTGAAACAATACTGTCACCCTTGCAAGAAAGAATATGCACGCGTAGGAAAATGCACGCTGGTAATCCTCAGAGAGACCGAAGACTTCTATTTATACCACTGCTCATTCGCGTTCGTCATTTCACGATTACGTTACCGCCACGAGACGCTATTACACACGTAAAGACGTTTGTATTAGAAAATTAAGGTAGCTGTAATGTGCTTATGGTAATTCGACGCAAACATCCGCAGGACTTCAAAGTCCAATCCGGCGAACTGGGAAGATAACCGTACGAGAGCGGTTTCGCGAAAACGGAACCGTACTGCGCAACCGAATTCGCGTTTGCTTAACAGTACTCCGCAGTACGGCGGCATCCGTAGCAAAAGTTTACAAACTTCCACGGCATTACTGCCGGCGTCATGCACTAATCTAAACGTGAATCGTGCTATTCAATTCGACGCGAAGGAAGTTCCGTCCCGCCGCAAGTTCCGCGCTGACAAACCTCCTTTAGCTAAACCGCAATATCGTGATCGCATATCAATATTGTAGCGATTTTAAGTGGATAAATAATAAACAAAATGGCGAAAATGTCCGTTATCGCTCGACACTAATTCAGAGTGACATCTGTCTTCTATTGAATATTTATTTTAATAAGAATTTTGAATTGTACGTATATTATAGCTGTGTTTCCACATTTTGTTTTGTTGACACATTAGTCCGAATTTTCGGATTCTCTTTATTTCCTGACCTTTAGTTCCACATCCGTTTCTTGACATCCGCGAGCAATTTTCAGTAGTAGTCAATCGATTGTCTCAGATAGAGAACATTTAACGAAGATTTAAAATCCATGCCGATATCTGGAGGTGAATTAAAGATTTTGTGAAAATTTTGTGAAAAATGTGCGTAATTACAGTGATCTTTAAAATGAAAAGTGTGAAAAGTGATCTTTAAAATATGTACAAGACAGACGATGAAAGACGATGATATGATGGACGATATCGATATTGAAAAAATTAGATTTTCGCAAATTTTTATCAATTAATTTAATCTACATCGCCATCGATACTTTTCAGATACGACGATACGATTCCATTTAACGTGCGTGGCTTTATTCTGCAAATCATCGTTGGCCGAGTACCACGCATGCATTTTCATGAGATCGTAGTTCATGGAGACGTGAAATCTACTCGCATTCGCGACACATCGTTCGTGAGGAAAGATAGTGATCCGCTTAGCCGTCTCGACTCGCCACTGATCCTGCCAGAGTAACTGTGAATAACTCCGAAGTAAAACACACGAAAAAAAAAAATAAATAAAAATAAACGGCCCATTGTCACAAGAACTGATTCTCGAAATACTCTCCGTTTCTTTCGAATCCAGGTGAGGAGCTACGACATAAGAATCCCGTGACCTATGTAAATGTCAAAAAGTCGTCGCGGACGATCGGGATAAGCGAAGCGACGTACGCGTTTTACAAATCGACCTATCTGGCTATCACCAAAGTACAATAGATCTTCCGAGTCTTCTGGACTTCTTCAGCGTGTATTCCCGACGTGCGTATTTAGATCAACAGATTAAAATTTACATTTCCCATGCCGAACCGGTCGATGAATATAGACCGCTGTGCGATAATCAGAAATCTCACGTCTTGCGTGATCCCTCACGTATGGCGGCATCTCGCATACGCGGACTTAAAAAAGCGGTAGATCGATTAAATATTGACAACGCGCGGTGAAATGCCATCGCGCGGATTCTAACGTCAGTCGAAATTGAATCAAGACGCGAGGAAGGTCGTAATATAAATAAGACACCAACCACTCGATATCGCGCGCCCACACGCGTTTCTCGTCGGAAGTGTCGGGAAAGAAAAAAATACCTCGGAGGGAAAGAGAAATTCATCGCAAACTGTGTGCATATGAATGTGTGATAGGCCGCGAGAGACTCGCTTTCGCCGAAGACATTCGCGCCGAGGAGAAATGAAAGGAAAGCAGCAGCGTGGAGTTCCGGAGCAGTGACTCTGAAACGTGCGAAATACCGAGGACGCGACGAAACGCGTCACCCGTCGTCGTGTCATCGTCGCGTCTTCGTTTATAGCCTGTTTTGCGATTCGCGACCGTGATCAGATCAAAATAAACCGATACTTCGTGTCCCAAAGGTGACGACAACGAAGATAAACTTTTAAGAATCTCCGCGAGGCGATCCAATCGCTGTAAAATCATAAGATCGTCCTTGTCTTATCTCAAGCTTTTTCATAAGACGATCATTTTTTTCTTCTTAGCGCACCATGACGAACCTCTACACGATCGACGAAGTCGGCCGTCACAATAACGACAAGGACCTATGGATCGTGATACACAATATGATTTACGACGTCACGTCGTTTCTGCAACAACATCCTGGCGGCGATGAGGTGCTGCTGAAATTAGCGGGGAAAGATGCTACAGAATGCTTCGAGAGTGTCGGCCACAGTCACGAGGCTATTAACCTTCGTGAGGATTTCAAAGTTGGAGAGTTAATCGATGCAAATAACGCCGATACATTGAAGACAGATCGGCAGAAAACGTATGAACAAAAGGTAGATCAGCAGAAGATCACAGATCGACAGAAGGTAGATCAACAGAGGACGGATCTTCTTCAAGAGATAAAAACGAAGGAAAATCAAACGAAAGCAGGTTTGATAATTCGTTCCTTTTCTCGATCATTTGTCCAATATTAGAATCGCGAGGGAGTTAATAAACGCTTGAATTTATAGTCTTATATTCTTAACATGTTTATATTTTACATTTGCAGTAGCTTGAAACGTTTTTTTGCATCAAGTTTTTTATTTGCAACATTTACGTCATCAGCAAATCTAGAAATTAATAAATCTATAAATTATTTGCCTTTTAATATTACTACTCTTTTAAAAAATTTTTATTTTCTTCTTTATTTATAGAGATAAAACAATTACTGAAGAATGATGATTGGCCGTATGAAGAACCACAGAATGAAACATCGAAATGGTTTTGGTTATTTGTTATCAGTGCCGGTATAATAATTAACGCTATAGTAATTTACTACTTACGAAATTCAATATTATAGATGATTCACGTATGCTTTAAAGCGATTAATTTAAAAAACGCTAAAATTTGCAAGATGTTATAATTTTCAAAACTATTAAGTTTTATTTCTCCTGTTCGTTAAATCTTTTAAGTAATTTAGTATCTTCGATGTAAATCTATTCTCGTTTAAATCATTATTTTATCAGACATGTATTTAATTTAAAAATTTATTATTCGTTATATAAAGATAAGAATATAAGTTCAATGAGTATTTTTTTGTTTTACTTTCTTTTCTTAAATGATAGTGATAGTAAGATAAATTCTATATTTATTGTCTTGTAATTATTGCGGCTAATTTTATTGTTACATGTAATGTGTAATAAAACGTTCACTATAAAATAAAAAAAAACTTTCGGAAAGAAATAACTTGATAGAGGTCTAGCTAATTTATGTAATTTTGGATATCCAATTTTGACACACACTTTATACACGCGATTTCAATTTTATTTCACCGGAAACGAGACATCACAAGGGAAAGTCATGTTTCAAAAATGGATCATATGCCATTCACGATAATTTAAATGCAAAAAAACCGTCATCTCGGGCAAATAGCCGAAATTATGAAATAGACGAGAACAAAATATTTCTGTCTATAAACAATATACAAATTATCAGATATTTTGCATCGTCATTCGCTGCTATCGATTTCAAACTTTTATTATTACAGAACATTGTTAAAAAAAAGAAATATATAATTTTATACGCAATATATTTATATAATGTACAAGGTCTTTTAAAGTTCACGTCCACAAAATGGTCAGCACGATTTTCTGCATCAGAAGAAGCAAATCCTTTTTCTACAAATAATTGCATAACTGACATCACTATAATGTATGTTCTGTGTATATGTGTTCTGTGTGTGTGTATGTGTGGGGGGGGGAGGGAATAATTTAATCATTAATTGTTTACATAAACACACGCGCGTGTATACGATATAATGGAGCATGATAGTCGAATTAATCAATCGCATTTTTCATAAGCATGTGATTGTAGCAATGAAAAAGATAAATATATACATTTATATATATATATATATATATATATATATATATATATATATATATATATCGATTGCAGTAACGTAAGTATAAAAAAGAAAAAAGGTAAATATGTACATTATATATATATATATATATATATATAATGTACATATTTACCTTTTTTCTTTTTTACACTTACGTTATTGCAATCGGTACATATGCCTACAGAATTACGATCGACCAACTCGATTTATCGCGCTTATCTTCCTGCGACTTGCACGGCGTCACCGTGACTAGACACTTTTGCATATGAATCGAACATCATGTTGCACAGTACGAGAATACACATACAGAAGTAGGCAATCTTACACACAAAAACATCATGAAAATCTAAACACTATTATTCTTATTGCGTGCCTTCTAGTTATAATGCCGGATAAAACTTTCGAGAGACTTCGCACTGCAATTAAATGATTATCATAAGAATAGTCAAAGATAAAAAATGATTAAAATTGTATATATACATAACTTGTTTATCATCATATATATATAACTTTATTATCATATATATAACTTGTTATGCTAGCTAAAACAACTATGTTAAGTTTTCATGAAATACAGTAGAATAAGTATGCAAATAAGTACTTTTTCGTTTTGCATGTCTACCATTACATATATTCTGCGATAAATGAAAATTATTTGTCAGAATTTCTTACAGTTCGAAAACTAGACGCGATAAAGCGAAATCACTTTCGACGTGAATCGCACGAAAAAAAGATACATTTATTGATGTTTCTAGATACTTTATATGTTACAACTGATAAACTTGAATCGGCAGAAATTGTCTCATCAGCTCGGTGCGATCTCTCTGCCCTACAAAAGTCTCAGAAGTGAAACGTTTCGTTTCAGTTTTTAAATTTCAAATTATAAATCGGCTGCAATCTTGCATTTCTTGCACCGTGCATTTCAAAGCTATTCTTACAAAAATGCACGATCAATAACGATCTGTGATCGTCGTCTGTCATATCACGAGCTTTCCGAAACGAGGCTCCGGATCATTCCCCCGATAGATTTTTTTCAGGAAGAACAATGTATTATTGTTGCGAACTGTACAGTGTATTATTTGCGTGAAATCTTTATGCAAATCGACCAATTGATGCTACTGCAGATATTGGTCGATTTGCATAAAAATTTCACGCAGCGTTTAACGCAGCGTCAAGTTATCGTACACTTCCAAAGCACGATGACGCAGTTGGCAATGCCGGAGCTGGCCTCCAGATAACAGGAAGAGAGTCGCTGTCGATACAGTGGGGTCCGAATGTCGAGAAAGAGAGAGAGAGAGAGAGAAAGAGACGAGAACAAGGAGGGGATCATAGAGCTGTACAGGCGATAGGCTGGACTTGGCAGTGCTCACGCGAATACAGCTCCGAGAAGAGGTTCTCGCGCGCGACGTCTCTCATCCTCCCCGGAAGATCATCGAGATTCGCATCTGCATCTCGCGCGTTTTTGGATCTGCGCGTTTTCTCCAGTCAGAAAAGCCAAAAGTAATCCTTCGTACTCGAAGGTAAGAGAGGAGGTACGTGGCGAGCGACGAATTCGAGCGATCTGATTTCCGATCATCTCCCTCGAATGAACTCTTCCTCGCGAGAAAAAACTCGACAAACCTCGACGAGCAATTCGTCAGTGAGGGAGGAACGTGAGAAAGGGTTCTATCTCTTTATTCAACAATTTCACCTCTCAAATTCGTATGTTCTCCTCGATGACGATCTCCAATCTCACGAATGGACGTCACGAGGTGGTATTGTCGCGAGTGTACTCGTCCAACGTATTTGTGAAATTTGATTGTAGGAGAATCGCATCTACGTTTCCTCAAAGAGACTAATGCATACATACAAACATACATACAATTTCTCGATGGTAAAAAAACAACGGAGAGCGAGAGACGTAGATTTCACTCACGGGGAAATATTTCTCTTTTTTTTTGACAATATTTTCCCCGCGGAAAATTATGCAAAGTGCTGAAGTTATGTAAATTTCAGAAAAGCTAATTAATTGATGGTCTCCAATCTTACATTGGCGTGGCGTTCGACTCCTTGGAAATTCCTATTTATTGAAATCGCTGTGTAGCGACTCTCGAATGCATTGCTCTTCGGACTGATAATTAGATATACATAAATATGCATAAATATCCAATTTATCGTGTCACGAGATCAATATCGCGTGACGAATGTTTGTTCGTTACATCCATTGCGTCTCAATGATTTGTCAAATCATCCCAAGACATTATCATTCGAGTATATAATAGATTATATCTTGGTAATAACAATTTTAGCAGCGTGATCGAAAATAACCGTGATAGCCCGTAACCAACTGAACGCCTCGTTATGCAATCACTTTGTTGACCTTGGCATGATTACATTGTGCTCGTACATACCATACATGCGTGCATGATATAGTATTTCTAGATTTTCTTCTGACATTACTTTCTGATGTAATAAAATAATTGCGCTATGAATAGGCTTTTAATCGAATATCGCGATAGCAATCGTAGCTTCGTCGTTATCGAGAAATTATCGAGAAATTAATCAAAGATCGATCTGAATCGCACTTCTGTATGACGGATACATTCTTTCGCATAATGCAAAATAAAAAAAATAATACGTTGCGTAATATCCAAGTTCCGACGAACGAAATATCTCTAATCAATTCTATTTTTCTGCAGATCGATTACGAGAAATAAATAACATCAACGAGATATGGCGGAACAGACAACGTTCACACGGAGTGAGATCGAGAAGAACAACGACAAAGACAAGGTCCTCATCATCTTGCACGATAAAGTATTTAATGTTCACCGTTTCCTCAATGAGCATCCGGGCGGCGAGGAAGTCCTGCTGGATCACAAAGGCAAGGACGGCTCCGAGGACTTTGACGACGTCGGCCATTCGAAGGACGCAATGGAATTGATGAAAACGTATCAGGTTGGCGTGCTCGTCGAATCGGAAAGGTCAAACAAGCCGCCAAAGAAGGGTTGGGTGGCGGGATATAACACGAAGCAGTCGGAAAAGTACGTTCAGCCCGGCGTACCTTTCTATCTACTCATAGGCGGAATCGCGCTCGTAGTAGCCCTCTTCTTTTACGCTTATTAATCGCTCGGTCCGCTAAAATTAACCCGCGAGAACGCTATGTGTGATAGTGCGACGGATAAGGTGATACGGAACGATGTTAGAAAAAAAGAATATTTTTCCTAATGCCTCTATAATATCCTCAAAGCGTAACTCTGTAATCATGTTTCATTTCTTCGAATGGAAAAGAAATCTTATTTTGTATATGTATTTAGCAAATATCTTTGGCTGGATTAATGTTAATGTTGTTCATCTTTAAATGTTGTTAAATATCTAAGCCATAATATTTTTGTATATGGATAATGTAAAAATGTAAAATTAGGACTAATCGCTAAGAAGATAGCAATATGTGTGTGTGTGTGTATATATATATATATATATATATATATATACACACACACACACACATATATATATACATATATATACATATATTGGTACATATTATATATATATATATATATATATATACATATACTGGTTAAAAATTGCTACTGATTACATAATTTTATATATATATATATACATACATATATATATATATATATATATATATATATATATATATATATACATATATAATTACGTAAGAATATCAGTAGCAATTTTTAATAAAAATAGAGAGGGTGTTTTCATGTCGAGTTAACTGGAATAGTTACATTGGACGTTCTTATGTAAATTATTAAGTAAAACAAATCTTATCTAGAGACTTGTAACGTCAAACCTTGTGTGTAAGTCGCTTTAATTCAAAATAATCTACATATACAAATCGAATAAGTTAAATAGAAATCGTTTTAATAGCACTACGATTGTCAAAAGTTAAACTAAAACGAGGGCAAATTTTGTCAAACATAATAATTAATAATAATAAAACTAACATAAACTAACGTTTAACTTACATGAAAAAACAAAGACAGAATATAAAATATAATTAATGATACCAAAAAACAATTTAAATGATAATACGCTCAAAATATTTGACAATTTTTTAGGGAATCAAACATGTTAGTATATACATATATTTTATTTAATTTAGATTTCGTAAAATCATAAGCTTATCAATTTCAAAATGATCAAGAATAATGTTTTAATTAAAAATAATTTTTTATAATTTTTATAATAATATCTTAATACAAAAGATTAAAACTATAATACTGAATAATTAAAACAAATTACAGCTGCGCATTAAAAGCTAACGTGGAAAGAGATAACATTAAAATGACCGATTAGTCCTATCATTTCAACAAATTGTTTTCAACGTTGTACATATTTAAAAAAAATATCTTATCGTTAAATCTTAATAATGTTATCGCTTTCACAAGTTAAAATTCATCATTTTTAATTTTTATTCTTAAAAATGAGAATATATACGCTCATGATTTTATCTACATCTATATTTTTATTTAATAGTAGATAAATCCCGTTGTCAATTTTCATATTTATTTTTTAGATATCCGCTCAAAATATTCTACAGAATAAATTATATTATTCTGTTTTCTATTTCTGTAAAACGATGCGTTACGACTGCTAAAGAGATCTATGCATTTTCACGATCTAGTCAATGTTTCTCATTCGTTTGTTCGCAAAAGGAAACGAATGAATGAATAAATCACTCATAGTGCTCGGAGACAATTAATTGGGGGAATTAAGCATGGAGAAGACCAAGTGCTAGTTGATTAATTGGTTAATTGGAGTATAAAAATTTAACAATACATGCAAACACATGTGAACTCGAGAAAGAAAGAAAAAATGTGGGAGAATTAATAGAACCACAATTCAAGATTAAATAATACATCTACATGTTATTCGCTAACATTTTTTTCCAAGTGATACAAATAATAATTATATCTTTATAAATTGTATTGCATCGCGGAAATGCTTTTCAGAAAGGCGGCGCGAGTTGTTGTTTGAATAAGAGTTTTTTATTGTATTCATAACTGTTTGAGCCATGCTCGTTTGAGGTGCTCCACGTAATTGTTATGCCTATCGACGCTAATTGTAACTCTGACTGGATGTTACTTGTCCGTGACCGCCCACGTGTCAGTATTTACACGCCGACCACTCGGGGGTACGTCGCTTCCCCGGACAAGTGATAGAAAGTGGTCGCATTGTCGTACCGCCACGTCCGACTACCCCCGTCGGGGGAGAGAGAGGGGGGGGGGGAAAGGGAGGAGGGAGGAGGAAGGAGGGGAAGAGGGGCGCGGTGACATATGTGGAAAACCGCATATCCTGTCAACCGTCGACCATCTGCTTTACATACTGACTTCCGGCGCCGACAGAAACTTTGAAACGTACACAACTTTCTCTGGGTCGCGGGATTCTTCAACTCTCATAATTCTCTCTTTCTCCCCCCTTTCCACCTTCTCTCTCTCTCTCTCTCTCATAATTCCATGAATTTTTATCTCCTTTTCTTTCTCTTTCATCTCTTTCCACGAATCCTTTGACGATGCGCAAAGGGATGGCACACTCGACATGATAACATCTCGCGTGTTGGAAATATTGTATCATTATCATATGATAATCGTAACCGTTGGTATTGTCTTGCTGCTTCACTCGTTGTTAATATCCTGTTCTAGATACGAAAGTGCTAAGTAACGGTATAAAAAGACAATAAATAATTAGGTAAATTAGGTAAATTAAGACAGACAAGTAAGATCACCCTGACCTGAATATAAAATTATTCTTTCGATACCAAATAATTACAAATTATGCAACGTTCGCCATGTTTTTCTTCCAACTCATCCGAGACGCTCCTTTTCCCTGTCGCCGACAGTAAAGGATCGTTTACATTTAGGAGACAGGGTGGAAATGCGATTTTTTTTTCTTATTTCTATTTGCCGACCTCTCGACGGCGCTCTCTTTACGAGGAAGCGGAAACTCGATACGGTCCCTTTGAAAGATCATGATTCCATTCCTCTCGAATTGCTCCTTTTCCAGCCGGCGAAATGTAACTTTAAAAACAGCGACGCATGTTTCGGCGCGAGGTGAACGTAAATTTTTTAAAGAACTTAATGCACGTCGTTAAAAAAAAAAAAAAAACCACCAAGGTAATGCAATTCGATTGAATTTTGGCGTTTCAGAAGCAATTTTTCGCTTATATTCTATTTTCGATTTCACGGTTGTTCATGAGCCGTTAAATTACATGGCGCAAGGATTGACAAGAAGTCGACGGTCGATAAATAACACCATATGATAATTTAAGCGCTTCCGCGCTGAATAACGTAAGAACACATCACGGAGTCGTTCGGTCGTTTTTACGAGGCGCGGAAGAACAGAGAGAAAAATGAGGTGCACAAGGAAAGAAAGCGAGTCCACAGTGAGACGGGAAGGGGATCCTCAAATGGACGTAACGAGTTCCCGGCAGTTTCCCGGTTGCTTCTTGCTGCCGTCCACCCTCGCGCTTACTCTCTTCTCTCTCCCGCCCTCACTCTCGAAAAGCAGCAATTTTTCCAATCCTTCTTTGATAAAGCACTTTAACCGAGAGAGAAAGAGAGAAAGAGAGAGAGAGAGAGAGAGAGAGAAAGAGAGAGAGAGAAAGCGTCGTAACAAGACGTTATTTTCCTCATTGTGTGACGAGGAAAATAAACGGGAAAATACCGGCGGTAACAGGTGCATATGCAAAGGGGGATAATAGAAGGAGAGAGACAAAGTACTCGAGCGTTCTCGGAATCGTCTTAAGGCGTTGCCGCCGTCACGTCGGCGGCGGCGGGGGGGGAGGAGGAGGAGGAGGATGTAGTAAATATTCTGGTAAACGTGTGGCGCGGCCGGTCCCGCCGAGGACGGCGATATTTCACGCGTCGCGAGATGAGCGCGCGGCACGCACGCGGATTTATGCGGCAAATTGTTTTTCGCTCTACTCGTTTGCGAGCTGCCTGGCGTAAGGAGCGCACATGAGAAGCCCGCGCCGAGGCAGATGAATACGATAAAAAACTTAACTGCCCGAAGGATAGGTAGATCTATCTGGTCTTCTCCTTCGCGCCGTGCAGTTTGCAATATCGCTTGATTAATGAGGGACGGAGGATGGGAGGAGAAGGGGAGAGGGGGATTTATCCGATAACTCTCGCGCTCTCAAAAATCGCGAATGACGACTCGATCGATTTACCGACCACGCTGCCCGTTTCTCCTTTCGCGGGATATATATATATATATATATATATATAAAATCGCGATGCAACCGAGCCGACTTTCGTGAGCTCGATCAGTTGCTGCGAGCGAAATTGCAACCAGGTTGCGAGAACCCTGTTTGCGAGACGCCGGCGAACGCGACGGAAAACCGTACGATCAAATGGATTTTGTCGTAACGCTGGAATGGAATTCTGAAATGCGATTTGGTTCCCGTTCTGCGGAATCTCCATTTCGCGATATTGTTCTCAGATGAATGAACAAAATTGTCACTCGACGCTCCGTCCTTCGACGGAAATGAGAAGGGTACTCACCGAAAGGAAGAATAAGTCGATCGAGAAATCTCTCGATTAGACAGAAAGAGCGGGATATCCGGCGAAATTCTACGGAGATAATCGGGACGGACGATTATACGGAAATGTCTGTTTGCGGCGGCACATGTGCGAGAGACGACACACGCGCAGAAAACATCATGTTCGGGATTGCGTCAACGCTCGGGGTGATGCGGATGAAACATTGATCCGTGCAGATTATGGTACAGCCGTTAGAGCAGCGGAAGTGCCTAAAGTTTTCAGAACGTGGGCAAGTAGAGAGTAGCACAGAGAACAGCACGAGGTCGAATAATGGGCGTTGCAGCCATCGGCTGTGTACGCAGCTTTTCGAGAGTGTTTTAACGAACTCCAGACGGCATCGTCGTGGACGAGAAACGGAGGGGAAAGAAATGCTGAAGGGCATTTTTTTTCTCTCGGCTGCGAGATCGGCAAATTGACGAGAGCTCGTCGAGAGGCTCGATCGATCGTCGACGACGATGATCGAGACGTTGGAGTATATCGTCGGATATATTCTTCAATCGAAAGTACTCTAGTAGTATTTTTTTTTCAAATCCCGCGACGAACTATCTGCTCAAATCTTCGAAAAAGATTTTTCATGCAAAGAGATATTTTTACAAAAATGTAGAGAATTTTTATAAAATATAATTTTAATAAAATACAACAAAAAGAATTTGCATATATAAATATAAAAATTGACATTTGAAAACATTAAACATAAATTTTTCCAAACTTCGTCTAAAAATCTCATATCATACTTTATATAACTCTTATTCATCATTATTCACAAAATAATAAAACAAAATTTTGACAAAAATTTTTTTACGAAATTTAGTTTTTCCCCAAAAATGCGATTTAATATATAAAATTTTTAATTGTCTAATATAAATACGATACATGTTAAATATGCTATGAGATGGAGAGAAATTTATCATTTTTCTATCCCCGCTATATGTACAATTTCCGGTTTCACAACCGGTCCAGTTCTCACTCACGATGATGATCAAAGACGACGGTCACGTGGTAGAGCCTGTTCGTTTCGGAGAAGCCCAGCTCCTCTCAGTGGACAGTCTAATATCGCTAAAAGCTTTTTAATAAACAGTCTTAGAGTTCCGCGACGAGCGCACACCGACACATATGTGCCAAGGTATGCACACATATACACATGGGGCAAATCGCCTCTATACGAGATTCCCATGGGAGAGGGTTGGGGGTACGTTCTAGTCGAAAGAGCACTAAAGGGGAGAAGGGAGAAAATAAAGTGGTGCACAGGACCGAAAGAGGCATCGCAAAAATTCGCTTTTCGTAACCCAGCAGACGCGATGTATGAAAATGTAGTTCATGGATAGAGGAGAGGCAAAGGAAGACAGGCGAAAAGGACATTCATGGGGGGGAGGGGGGAGGGAAGAGAAGAAAGGGTGACAACGTATGACACGGAGAGGGGATCTGTTTATTTTACGGAGTGGAGGTTAAGACGTACGATATTGTCCTCGGCAAAGTGGCCGGGTTCTATTTTCGAGATCCTATTCCCTCCTCCTCTTCTCTTCTTTCTTTCTCCCTTTTGCTTATATACTTTTTCATCATCCGTTCTTCGCGAATATAAATTTTCAACCGAGAAGTATGGCGCAATGACATGCGAGCTCTCGTTCGCTTTATTTTTTTTTTCTTACTCTTTTTTTCTTACTATCGCCCTCCTTCGCCAAATCGAGCACGAGAGCCTTATCACGAGGAAGGAAATTATAATTATGTCGCATCTATCAAAACACAGTAATATGATTTTAACTATTTAAAAAGAAGCCGAAAATGATTTGAAAACTAATGTTTAATGTGAAACAATTTTTCCATCAAGCTTTAATATAACGATGAAAAATTTGAAATAATCATCGTTATGCAAAAAGATTCTCAAAGTATTTTAGCAAAACAAGCACCGATACAAATTAACGTGATAAAAAAAATCACCGCTATAAAAAGTTTCAACGAACAAATTCATGTCTCGACGGGACGCAATTTAAAATAAAAATATGACATGCTGGAGGAAAAAGAGAGAAAGCGAGAAAGAGAAAAGAGAGGTTTGCCGAAATCCGCTCCTTTCGAAAGATGCGAAAAGTGTACATAATAAAAGCTTCCGGATCAATTTTCTCCCGTTTCCACGTGCAAACCTAAAAAGATTTCGATTCTTTCTTCATTTTCTTCTCCGCTCTGACGTGAAAGCAAAGAGGTTTATGTGAAAATCACCGATAAAAGTTTCATCGATATATATATATATATATATATATATATATATATATATATATATATTCATCTATTTGAATGTTCGTCGACAATTTTTCATCGTGGCAGATATCTTTTCTCGATTTTCAAGTTACATTTGATATCAGGCAAATGAATTCGTCAGCTTCAAGAAATATTGCGACCTGAAAGCTGTTACGAGAATTTTGTGTACGAGAATTTTTTACCTTCGAAATGCAATAAACCAAAAATTTCTGATACACAGAAATCGATGTATGTGCGCCTGGATGTCGGACAAACTTGGCGTCGACGAAATAACGTTCGCGAAAATATTGTAGACAAAACCCCATAGTCGGTGATTCCGATAAAAAAACACACGAAAGAGACGTGCGTGACCTACTTTTTTCTTTCTTTTTTTATTCAAGTTTCCAATCGTTTCCATCTGACTGGTAGATTCGACAAATCTACACCATTTCTAGGATGCTGAGGTCGATGAAATGTAATTTTCACCGAATATCGCGCGTGAGGTAATCCGCCAGTAAAAAATTTCATCGGCGCTTATTTCCCATTACAATAAACTATCGCTATATCACGAGCGAAATTCAAGTAGATCGCTTTGAAATTTTTCAAAAATGACGTCAACACATATTTAAAATTTCTATTTCGAAATATCTCTTCCCTCTACACGACTTTTAAAATAAATCAAAATCAATTATTTAAATAAAAAAATCGTAGAATCTGAGTTTCAATGAAATTGAATAAGTATTTTTGTGCAAGATTAAACTTTGGAATTAAAGGCGAATCGAACCCCAAAGTCCTTTCAGGTTCGATAAGTATTGAGAGAGTAGATATCGCTCGGGGGTCTCTTCTTATGGGCCTAAACGATAGGATCGGAATGTCCGATAAAATGGCCGTTAAAGGAACAACTTCTCTCGTTTCTCTAACTCTTTATCTAACGGGGGAGAGAATCCGGGGTTAGCTAGTTTTTCCCAGTTCCGTTTGCACATTCGTTTGCACATATGTTCACATTGCATCCGACCACACATGGCGATAAAGATAACACGAGATGACAAACCGATATGAGAAGGTACTTCTGGAGAAAATGAAAGAGTATTTCCAGCACAGAACAAATTTATCAATCAAATCGCGTAACTGATCATACGTAAAAAAAAAAAAAAAATCCTTACTATGAATAATGCGCTCGATTTGCAAAAAACACAAGAGACAAGCGGAGGAAACAAAGATTATTCAGCGTCGATGCTCTGACGATTTGCATTACGAAACAAGCAGAAGCGGAAACAACGCAATATCCTTTCCCTCCGTATACATTATACAGATGCAGCTAAGGCAAATATAGACTTCCCTTTTTGTCGATTCCTTTATTTTTCTCCACGGTTTCTTCACTTTATCTCAACATTCCATCCCCCCCACTCTCTCTCTCTCTCTCTCTCTCTCTCTCTCTCTCTCTCTCTCTCTCGCTGTTTTAATAAACAGTTTATAAATCTTAATGCAAACTCCACTTTTTGAGCCCGCGTTTACTCGCAGACTCTCCCGACGCGGGCAAAAAGATAAATATGCCTCTTTCCTGTATCTACAAGCCCGTATGTATTCGCTTCCGTTTCTGGTTAATGTTTGAAAGTTTTGTTTGATAGATCTCGATAAAATTTTTGTTTAAAGTTACAACAACGGCAAAAAGTTGTATACTAAATTCTCTGAACTTAATAAACTTTGTTAGTGGGAAATTTCAAGAGTTTCTACATTAATATGACGAAATGCACTTCTCTAATGAACAAAACGAAAACAATAATAACAGAGTATCTCGAGAAAAAGTTTGATATTTCGTAAACGATTAAACAAATGTAATCGAGCACGCCGTCATATAAATTAATATCGGTCAATTAACGTACCCATAATCGACGAAGATGCAAAAATTCCGCGAAATCTTCCGAATTGCGTGCACTAAAAGCATGCGTTGCTTTTCGAGCTAACCGAATCCGAGCGAAGAGAACGTGCGAACGAACGTGCGAACGAACGACTACTGAAAAGGCGGTAGGGCTCGTATATCCGTCATGCGCTCCTGGCTCGATTTCGGTCGCTGTCACGACTCCATCCGGATTTCATTCAACCACAAAAGGGCCTCGCTGTTCCGCTCGCAACCACATTCACTTCCGCCGCGCGACGCTTTTCCAGTTAAGTCGCCCTTGGGACTATCCGGCACTTCGATCAGATTGCAAATAGTTGGAATATTCGACAGTCGAATAGAGTTTTCGATATATATGTCGATCTGTATATATGTCAATAAACCCTGTCAACCTGACTCAAAATTGACGATATCAACGATTTCTACCTGCTCTTTCCTTTCTTTTCATCTTACGAATCGCTCTATTTTTCCTTATACAATTTACCTACATTAACGATTTTTATTCGTACACTTGAGCGTACGCTCGAGATAATTTCGCGACATCTACAGAAGGTCTATTTCTTTCTGTCTTGCAGCAATTCGCTGTGGATCAGCAACATTGACGAGATCAGCTACAGGACACGAGTCGCGGCACAAAAGAGGGGAAAGGAAAGGAAGGTTAAGGTAGCTCGGAGACTCGTCTTGCCACGCTGAGCGTCATCGGCAAGACTCAGAAACTGGAGGCTGCACCTGGCGTAGCAGCTGCTCGGAACCGTCCGTTACCTGGTTCGGCAGCACCTGTTCGGGATTGCGTGCGGCTCGGAGTCTTCAACACCAGAAAGGCCCATAGCAACACATGTTGTCCGCGAGTACTCCCTAGCACGGCAAAAGAACGTATGATTGAAAGAATAGGAAAAAGGAGAGGGAGGGAGGGAGGGAGAAAGAGAGAGAGAGAGAGAGAGAGAAAACTCCTAGCTGGAACGTTTCGCGCCATTCCTCGTGCAACTTGCAGCTGAAATGATACGTCATCGTCGTATTTATTACGATTAGAAAAGCAACGATGTTAAATAGGCAGGAGATTGAAAAGGCTTCTAAAAGTTCCTTTTACGAGAGATACTCGCTCGCTGCGATGTTCCCTCCCCATTGAAAATCGTCAAATATACACCGATGCGGATCGTACACGCGGCACAAACATTTTGATACTTTAATTAATCGTACAATTTAATTGAGAGGCCGAATCAAATATTTCGCAGAGCAAAACGGGCGATTCTTCTCGCGACGGTCAAATCAACATCGCGGTTGTTTGAATCGTGCTCTCTCGTGTCTCGCTCTGGTTACAATGCGTTTATAAAAACGCATGCCATTTATTTCAACCGCTCATATTTACCCGCGCAATCGTGTTTCTCGGATAAATAGCGTTCATCTAATTGCGAAACTGAAATTGTACGCGATACAAGAGTGGTTATTCGAAGTACGCGTAAAAATCCGTAATAAAAATTATTTATATATTACGATTGATTTAACGTGCGTGTGCCCTTTTTTCTCGATGTAGATGTAAGAAGCAATCTAATATATAAACGTAATATGATGAAAAAGATCATGTAAACATCGAAAAAAAAATAAAATACAGTGGAGAACGCACTCAAATGTAATTTTACAGTCTGCGGTGCAATGCGTTTCGTTCTTTCTGCCTTTATCTCGCTTTACCTCTCCCCATATCCCAACGCACGCGGTAGACAAAACGGCGTCGGCGGATAATAAAGGCATCGCGTGTGCATAATTATCTGGTGTACCTTCCTGGAATTAATTTCGAGCTTCGCTGGAAGAGAGCTTTTTTTGCTCGCCCCTGTCCGTTAACTCGGTACGTCGGCCTCTCTCCTCATTCGCCCGTTAAACGCACGAAACTCGCGAAACGGCTTTGACTACCTCAACAAGGCGAGACAACGAGCGGAAGAAGCTTTTTCTCGCTTCGAGAAAAAGCACCGCGTTGCGAAGGAATGCGCCGAGAAAAGTACTCCGCCTGAGTTAAGTTTCACTCTCTTTACGATCCGTGCCACCGCCACGTCGTGATGAAGTTTGTCAATAAAAAGTTAGAGCCGTTAAAGGAAACAAGAGGGAGAAAAAAAAGTGTGTAAAAAAAAAAAAAAAAAATGAAATTCTCGCGTTCGTATTCGCGTCGCGACCTGTTGCCTCGACCGATTTGCCTCGAGCCGATGACGACGAGCCTCGGTAGCGGTCTTTGCGGAATTAACGCGCGGCTTGGATGACGAAGATCGAAGATCGAAGCCGCGACCCGAAACCCACGCAATTGCCATTCGTGTGGCAACGCAGATCGCATGCGGTTATAGATATACACGGCAGACACGTCGCTGCGTGATAGAACGCGCTTCCCTGATGACACGCACACGTGTGGTTAGCACGCGACGTCGAGCTGCATTGTGAGTGCGCCTAATGATTAGCCACCGCAAATGGACATATGGCTTTCCTCGTGTACATTAATACGGTCTGCCCCCGCCCCGACGCACGCCCGTGTACTCCGAATCGCGCGTGGTCTTTCCCCAGAGGGGAGGGGGGGGGGAGGAGACGAGCTTTTCCCGATCCCGATTTCAATGAGCGAGACATCGACAGCACCGATATCACCCGAACCGACCAGCGTTTTTGTTCGATTTGGACGAACGCTCGCGTTGGCACAGGCATGACGAATTTCACTCGGTATCACCCAGCGCAGCCGCGAAACCTTTGCAAAATTAAATGGAACCTCCCGAAATAGGAGTTTTGACTCAATTGACAGGTCGCCGATTTTTTTCGCCGATGTTTGTCGAGTTTCTCTCTCTTTCTCTCTCTCTCTCTCTCTCTCTCTCTCTCTTTTGCACCGTGGCAATGTGCGATTCTATCCGGCTGCGCGAAACGCGAGATCCATGAGAGAAATGATACTCCGTGATATTTTGCAAGTTTCATTCTTGCGCGGTTACGATCATGAACAAACCCACGTGCACGAAAATCGTTAGAGACTGAACGTGAAACCGGTTCGACGGTTTTGCTCATCCATTGATGCTGAAATCGTGAACCTTTTTGTCGTGTACGATCGTGTTCGCATTATATTCACAGATACGAGCGCATCGCGTCTCGTGACACCATCGCGCTTTGTGTCATGCATATTTTCTCTCTCGCATCCCATATTCTTTTCACAATTCTTCGGACGTCGTTATCGAGGAGTATTCGGGCCTATCGGTCATTCTATTTGCATGGACCTCGTATCGTCGGAAATTCTGTTTCGATAATGCCGACGGAGAAAAAAAATTCCGGAACAAATGCGCGGATATTCGGCGAATTTTTCAGTGCAGCTTCGTCTCAGAAGGTCGATTAAATCGAGAATGTTAAGAGTCTCTCATACATAAATGTTTTCGAATTATTTGTCGTATGAAAGCGCATATTGCTTTGCAATTAACTAGTCTAGTTATCAAGCGACTGGGAAACTCAAGGGAGGTTAATTAGAGGTGTGATAAACCCACAACCGTGGGGTCCCGCGCGCGATGGTCGGAACACTCGATAAATTTCGATCGCCCGCAATTCTCATTGTCGCACGCATTGTCCGCGCGTAAACGCACTGTCGTATCAGCCGCGTAAATAATTCGCGCGATAAATCGAGCGCACAGTCGGACAACCTTTCGCGCGACAAATTTGCGGAAAATTGCCATCTATTCAAGCCGCATTTCAGATTGCGACTTGACGTTTTGAAAATCTGCACCATTTTGTTAGCGCCTAAGCGGATAAGTCACGGGAAGGATCGTTTCCCCTCCTCCCTCCCCTTTCCCGAACCGTCGGTCGGAAAGGGCAAAGAAAATAGAATTCCGGACAATTGCGCGCTTCGTACTCGCGTGGAATAATAAACAACCCATTCAATCTTTATCTTCCTGCCGATGGGAAAACGCCGGCGATCAGCGAGCCCCGCGTTTTCTGGCAGCGAGACGGAATTCTCGATGACACGATAGGAAAAAAAAAAAAAAGAAGAGAAGAGCGCGCCGGAATCCCGTTCGAAATCAATAAAGTTATCCCTACCCGCTTCCGCAGAATCGAAATAAAACGACTCGGCGATGTCGCCGAGTGGCGGTGCCGTGTCTTCCGTTCGACGGGAGTAAAGGTAGAGGATCCCCCAGTCTGACTCGTGTGGCGGATGCTTTTATTATTATCTATCGTCGTACCGAACGTACAGCGAACAATTTTCCTGTTTTTCATCTCGCGAATCGCGCCAGATTATTCAGGCATGAATTTTGATTGGCCGCCAAGCGAAACCGTCGGAATTTATTTCATTTGTTGCGCGGGACTTTGCAGAAGATTCCGAGGCCGTTTAAAAAGTTTAAAACTCGCCGCGCCGGGCGCATAATATAAAACATTTTTTTTCTGATTGATTAAAAGAATTCGCTGTTTTACCTTCATCTTTTTGATGTAACGTCATGTTGTGAAACTCGATTGTTTCGTCTCTCCTCTCCCATCCCGAGCAATACGTTTAAATGTATTATCTGACGCGGCAGTTAACTAAACTCTAATAGACTAATTATCTCGGCTGCTCTTCACCGGGGAGGATGTTAAGGCTGACGAAATTACGAATAAGTTTTCAGCAAATTGCCAAACAACATTATTCCGCGCGTTGCGCCATATGGAGTTTGCTAAATTCGCTTGCAGCCGGATAATGACGGCAACGGCGGAGAAATACGCGGTAAATAAAAATTATCATGGGTTAATACACTCTAATTAATTAACCAGCACTGCGAAAATACAGCCGATTAAAATTGCATATCTCACATATTATGTTTAATATTATTACATACGATTGCCATTTTTACGTATGATCGCTATTTCAATTAGTCTCATTATGCTAATAATCGCGATATTAAGAAAATAACTGCGGTACAAATGCAGTGGCGTTGCAACAATTCGATTATTTATGTCATCTTCCAAAATACGAACTTTTTAAAATAAATTCCAGTATGTCAATGGAATAAATCGTCGGGTCGATGAAAAAAAGGAACGAATCTTTCGGAAGAGGAAGAGGAAGAGAAAGAGAGATATGCAAAGTGACGAGAGAGACTAAGTGAGAGGCAAAGTGACGGCACTCCAACTCGAATACTCACTGATTCGAGGCGGGACAAAAGCTCGGTCGGTCGGCTACGTTTGGTTTTGTTTCTCGTGAACGCGAAAACGTAACGAGCCACTTGGCCACGTTGCATATTTCAGAACGGGCCAACTAGCCAGCCAACCAGCCAGCCAGGCAGCCAGCCAGCCAGGGCGAGCCCTTCGCTGGAAAATCCGGATGAGTGTGGAGCTCGTTATGTAAAATCGAGGCCACAATGTCGGGGAGAGATTGCTAATTAAAAAGGATTTAATTGTCATTCCATCGGGCCACGCCGTCCTTTGGAACGGAGAAAACAAAATGATCTTCTCTCCCGTCGATACGAGTCTTTAAATAACTCGCGTGTCCTATCCTATGAATCTACGCGGTGTCCAAAGTATCGTTCGAGAAATATCCATTTCGATATACGAGTAGCAAAAGTTTCCCCGTGTGCCCATAATTAAATTGAGAGAGTTTAAATACATTATAAATAAGATCGTTTCAAACTTTTGTGTCTCACTTCGTTAATAAGTTTATGTACGCTTTACGTAAAGTTCATAAACCGATCGCGGTGTTTGCGTTCGTGGAAGCGAAACTTGGCGTCGGTGAATTGTTAAAATAAAATAAAAGCTCCAACGCTGAGAGCCCCGGAAAGGGACGGATTTACTTCCAAGCTGTTGGCGCTACTACTTTGATATCGTACCAATTGATAAATTAAATATCTGATACTCGATGGTGAAGCTAACGTGTAGTTTGAAAATGTAAAAAGATTTCAGAGACAACAACATTTTTCGTCGGTTGCTCAGTTCTTTGCTTTTTGCGCTTCGGAACTCTTCGCATTTTCGATTTATACGCGGCTGTCGACGGCTCATTCTCATGCAAAATCGCCTAACGCGGTAACGAGCTGCAAAACAGCTGTTTGCCAAGAACGCGGAAACGCGTTATGTCACTTTACCAGTTCTGAGTAATTATCAAGCGAGAATGACTCACCTCGCGGAGCTCCTTGATCTTCAGGCCTCCTTTGCCGATGATACATCCCGCTTGGCTCTGATGTACCAACATGCGCACGTCGATCTCGTCGCTGCCGTGACGAGAGCCATTCTGAAATCGTGTCTACAATAAATCGTGGAAATTTAAGATACATGTTTCTGCTGCTTGTAGCAGGGAGAGTCGATCGACGCAATCCCAAACGAGCGGGATTGCGACGACGAACGTGAAAACGCGTGTATCGTTGATGAACAAAATTCAAAAAGAGGCGGACAAGGACGGAACAACTTCGGCACTTACCTCCTCCAGATTAGGTACGACCTCGTTCAACACTTGCAGAACAGTGGGCAGGTCCGAACTGATGGTGAGCACCCTAGAATCAGAACAGCTCCCAGAATTATGCCGAACTTGGTGCGGCATGGATTTCGCGTACGTGCTATATCGACCATACAGCCCCGTGCGAATGACGTACGTTGTGCGTACGAAAACGCGTTCGCGTGTGATTACATCAACCAGCGATGCCACCCCCCCCTTCCCCCTCCCTTTCCCATCCCCCAATTTTCCACGTGCGTATTTCGGTGTCACCCGTTAGAGCGCTTTGAACAGAGCCAAAGTGAGTGAGGCGTCAATGAAATTCCAACGCGCTCTCCCTCCCCTCCCCCGTCCCCCTCCCTCCCCTCCCCCCATGCCAATCGAATAGAAAGTAATTAAATGCGCGCGGGTCGATCGGAGCTGGATGTACGTACAGTGCATCGCGTTTGATCGCGCGCTCGGCGACATTACGAATGTTCATCGTATCGAACGCCTGTTCCGAGGAATGTCGGACTCGAATCGGACAAAGTTACAACGGCATCGGCACTCAATGATAACATCGCGCGCGATGATGCACATTTGCGCATTGTGCAAGTCGATAAAAATTTAGCGGCAGCCATGTATCGCGCTCGATATTCGGACACCGCGCGCGGCTAACGGTGTTGCGCTACGAAATTAATTTCGAACGCGGATGCGCGACCACCCGATTAACATCCGGTTGGTTCTTCGTTAACCAACCGTTGCAGCACGCATCGGTGGATTTCCCGATTAGCTTCGCGATTAGGACGCCGTAAAAGAATATATATTTTTTTTTTTTTTTTTTTTTTTTTTACAACAAGCTGGCAACGTACGGTATCGGTAGATTACCGAATGTCCGTCGAAGAGTCGCCGTAAATCTTTAGCCGCTTGATAAATCCGACCCCGCCGACTGCATCTCGCAGAAATTACGAACGTCACTAGGGCGTTGAAATTTATTGCGTTACGAAGACATCCGGCCTCCGAGCGTACGACGCGTACCGCCAGCAGTTTCGTCACGTACGAGAGCCGACGGCTTGCGAAAATCGTGTTGGGATCGCGTGCAATCGCGGCGCCACGGCGATCGACCGTAAGCTCGGACTAGATTCGGCCTCACCGTATTTTCCCGACCTACATCCATTCGACCGCAATCGTATCGCGCGATCAGAACGATCGCGTTTACGGCCGTACGTCCCCATCGGGGCGAATTACGCGTCATGGAAAACACCGCCGGTAATACGCACGCCGGTCCAATTGCACCGATAGCGGACAATACCGATTCTCTTCCTCCTCGGCCGAATCGTCGTCGCTCGATAAAACGGAGAGAATACGGCGAGATACAGGGACGAGAGACTCGAACAGCGCGCGTCTTCCTTCTCTTAACGTCACTCCCGTATAAAAGCGTATAATTTGTCTCTCGGCGGACCCGAGAGCCCCGAAGTGCTCCGTTGTTTTGCTACGAAATTGGTAATTCCTTCCTCTCGAATTACGATAATCGGAAGATATGGAATTGATTGGCGGTTTACTTTATTTTTCTTCCCCTTTTCTTTATTCGGTTATTCCATACACATTCGGGGTTTTGAAAAGGAGAACGACGGGTATTCGGGTGACCCTTTCCCTATGCGATCCTGAAGAAACGCGCCAAGAATTCCCGCTATCGAGAACAAACGCGGAACAACTTTCCGAGACGACGATCGGCACGAATCCATCCCCGGCAAATATGAGGAAATAGACGAAAAGAGTCCGTCTCTCCTCGCCTTTCCGCTCCTCTTTCCCGTTCCTCGTCGTCCACTTCCGTTCTACTTTCTCGTTGTAACGCGTTCCGAAGCCACGTATCTTCCACTCGACTGGATATACGTATCACGTAAGTTCCGCACGCGCTCTTTTTGACGTTCTATCGATTCTATCCGCGGGAGAAGCATCCGATTGACGATTTAACCCGTGAGTATTCGCGCTCTTGACGAAAAAAAGAAAAAAAAAGAAAAAAAAAGAAAAAAAACGATCGCTTTCCTGCGCAACGTGATTGCGCAGACGTCACCTTGCGACTTTGGCTAGCTTCGTTTCGTGTTTAAAGATGCAAATGTTTGTTATATGTTAATTTATTAATTTATTCGCATACGCGCGCCCTTAGGGATTTTCCCCTAGCCAGCGGCGTTTCTCAAACGATTGGCGAAAGCTGCCATCACCCGTTACTTTTCCTACTTAGCCCAGTTTGAGGACAAAACAAGACGGTTACACCGATCAACTTCGGCAATGAAAAACGACAATCCCGATTAAGGGAGTCGAAACTGAGACGTGTAACTCGACGCAAGTTGATCAGTGCGATGTTTTCTAGAGAAACTCCGAAACGATGGATCACAGTGTTATAATACAGATAGCTACGGGGTTGGCTGGTCGAAAGTCATCCCTTCGAGAATCGCAGGAGACGCACGTATATTCGCGAACGGCGAGTTCATATTATGGCGTTTGATGTTGCTACGCGACAGAAAGAGAAAGAGAATACTATCGGCGATCAGAAATCTCCTTGGCATATAAAATGTTGAAGGGCACTCGACAATTCTAAGGTGAATATTTTATAGGTGAATATTTTATAGGGACCGCAGTTTTATGGGACGCGTAGAAAAAATATATCTGTTCGACCATTCTTCACGCGATATCAGAGAGTAATCGAGTAACAATATTGATTGTATTAAAAAAAAAAAAAAAAAATGAGAATTATATTTAAAAGAAGTTTTTAAACGAACCGACAATATTGACTTCTGAAATTGTCTCAAACGTTTGCTTCTGCTTGTCCGATTGGCGTTATATCGCGACGGTAGTAATTGCGCAAATTGTTCCAGGGATCGTTCTCGACTTCGAAGTACTTTATCACGACGAAATTCCCAGCCGGATCAGTACAGTCTCGGATGAAAATCGCATTAAGGGCATCGAGGAGCTTCGCCGTCGGTGATAAAAAAATTTATTGCCATCCCAGGACGAAGATAAATTTCCCGGTAATACCTGCGTTCGTACGCGCGCCGCGCGACATACTTTCTTGAGAGAGGAAGACGACAGTCGAGTGTGCGAATTGAGGTGTAATATATAGTAATCGCCAATAATCGACCACGATGATGTGAACGATCAAGTATAACCGGTGCAAATTATTAAAATATCTTTCTGAGGGTACTCGGAATAAACGCGCGCGCGCGCGCGCGCGCGCTAAAGATCCACAACGCAAAATGACGGTAATGACTTTCGACTTGACAAGTTAATTAATCACGTTGGAGGACTTACAACGGAACAATTATCTATCGGGCCGAAATATCTCTAAAGAGTGAAGGTATTTTGTCGCGTTGAAAGAAAGTATTAGCTTCAACTACGAAAAGGAAAGATATTCTAAGTTTATCATTACGACGTTTCAAAATTTGGCTCTCGTCTTTGATTCCGAAATAGAAAACGTATCTCGACATTTCTCTTTCACGAACACTCACTTAACATTACGTTTGGCTTTTCAACGCGATAACAACACCTTGAATCGTAACCCTTAACACTGAGCCGGCCTTACGGCCACGTGCGTCACATACCACATATTAGCTTCCGTGTTAGCCACATATTACACAAACACCGTTTAAAACATATCCCGACATCGTACGTGTGTGTATAAACGTGTGTGGGTGTCGAGTGATATCGCACACGTCTTATTGTGTGGCGCTTACGCAGGAGAAACCAACAAATAACAAATTATACGAGAAAAAAGGAAGATGTGAAAGAGAAAGAGAAATAAGTGAACTCGTATGTGCGGTTAGATCAGCGAAATCTTTGTACGCAGAGCACGCTGGTCATACATAAGATACACAAATCCGTGAAATGGATGCACGCGAGTGCTACACACGTATTCGAAAACTTTAGGGAAAAAGATATATATTCTTCTACGTGTCCTCGCGTCGTTTCTACAAAAGAATCCAAATCACGAAATTGCCGGCGACACGTTCTCTCCGAAATAATTTTTCTTTTTTCCGTTGCACAATTAAACAGAACAAATTAAATCAATTTCTTCAACGAATAATCTTGCGGGAGACGCGACGCGCGAGAGATTCATCACGAACGATTCGTGCGATCGTACGCGGCGATGGTAGGTGCATCGTAGGCACATGTTGAATTGCGGCTTTTACTCGTAAAATCATCGGTTTTTTACCTGAAGGCGAAAAGCAGCTTTTAAGAAGCTATTTAAGCTAACAGAATATCGCGTAGATTTTCACAGTGTCGAGATCGCGACAATAAAAAAGAAGACTTTAACAAAAATAAAACTTAAAATTATTATGTTCCGTGAGAACGTTACGGAATATTTTTGAAACATTTGTCTGCTTTCTTCCAATATATCCCATGCGACACAGTCAAGAGGACACGCATAAGAGATAAAATGTGAAAAACGAAAAGAAAAAAACGTAAAAGAATACGAAAATAAATAACGAAAGTGTCGAATGGATGATTGCCGCGTTAACACGTAATATGTCAATAAAATAAAAATATGATATCACGAAAAAAACAGACAGATTAATAGAAATAAACAAGTGGACAGACAGATAGAAAGACAGATTTTCTAGACAGATAAACAGATAATTAGATAGAAGAAGAGAAAGAAGAATAGTAATAGTAGTAGCACAATAGATTATGAAAGAGATGAAAAGAGTAGTGGTGTATATAGAGTATACAGAAAATAGATTCGTTGCTCTCGCCGCAGGCGTCTTAATAGGTACCTCGTAATTAGAGACAAAGAAAAATAAGAACATTAAGTAGTGGTGTTGGTCATTACCGTTCGGGTCCGGGGCAATCGGGTACAATGATTGAGGCTTTGTACTGTCGATTGGGCCATGGTGGTTGGTGGTTGGTTCATTGGTGGTTGGTTGGTGGTTGTTGTCGATTGTTGGTAGGGTCGTGGTGGTCCATTTGCCGATCGAGTCGGGGTCCGTCGTTCCGGGCAGGGCAACGGCAGGGCAACGGCAGGGCAACGCCAGGGGGGCAACGCCGGGGTTGGGGCGGGGCCAGGGCACAAACCATCAACCAAGTTAGACATCACGTCTGACGGCTGGATTAATTCGCGGCTTAACCTCCTAACCCGCTTTTTCCACCCGCACTCCGCTCTCTCCACGTCCACAACCCCTCCCCATTCCCTTATTCTGTCCCTCCTAACCCTTCCCTCCCTTCCTCTCACCTTCACGACCGGCTGCGAGGGGGGGGGGGGGGGCGAGAAAAATATTGGCATGGAAAAATGAGGTCGAGTAACGAGAATCGCGTGAGAACGAATACTTCGTATTCTTACATAAGAACTACGGCACGTTTTTTTGCATTCGATAAGCTTACAAGAGTATTCGATTTAAACTTCAAGTCCGGTGAGAATGGCTGATTTTTTTCACGATCGTAATATAATTGGCGAGAGTTCGCCAAGTTACGGCCGCGAATTCCCTCTTTGAGGAAGTGCTTAGTCAGCCAGACATACTTGTATCATCTCGGCAAAGACCGCGCGGATGGTATCGCTGTTCTACCCACCCTCCCCCTTTCCTCTTTTCTCTGTCCCGAAGCCATTAAGAATTCTGAAGGCGTACTCGAATAATTTTCCCCTCCCCCACGGCACGGCACTTAATTGACGTCGCTCTACAGCGATCCGGAGAATATTTCAATTGCTAACGAAGTGCGCTAAACGCCGTTAATCAAGCAAGTTTTTAATCTTTAAAACGAAGAGATCTATTAACCATCCCATGTAACTTGCAGGTGAGCCCGGCACGTAAAACTGATAACCGAAAAGTTTTATCGACGCGAGCTTAAAATATCCGCGACGACATCCGCGTGGACATCGAGATGGACGCTGCGACCAGCTCTGCGAGTTTTGTAATTCGCGTGAATGAAAATAACTTTGCCGTCCATTTGCCGATACGCGAACAAAAAGATCATTGCAATAAATTCCGAGCATCTCCCCAAAAGAATACGTAACTTATTATCTATCGAAACACGATACATTTCACCCGTTCAATTTGTCGCACGAGCGAAGGCGATGTTCTCGTGCGCGCGATTTTCCAATATTTTTCTACACACGACCGAAACAGCTCTTTAACGTCTATGTCGCTCATGGAGTTTACGTAACGTCCGCGCTCGAACGATGAAACTCCATAAAGCGATGGGGGACTTCGCGTAAGAAGGATAAAAAATCGCCAGGAGGGCAACGCGAGCTAAAAGTGAATCGCTAACAGATCCTTTCTGGTGATTCCCTCGAATACAGCACTCTTCGGAAACAACGATTAGCGCATTGTGCAAAGTGTATTTATCGAGCAAAGTAAACTCGAGACTGGAGCTTCCGATATCTTATCGAATTAAATGATCCTTTCAAGCTAGCCAAGATAATTGAATATCCATTATTACACCGATAATCGCGCCGCTTCATTTGCTTTAGCCGGCGGTGTAACTCGCATTGATTAAGAACAAAAATTGGCTAGTAACGTGAATAATAAAATCAATCTGATTATATATAAATCAATCTGATCAATCTGAAGATTTGTATTTCTATTTCAAGATATCTTTCACGTTTATAATAGAATCTGTTCGAGTCGTCTCGCAATAATTCAACGCTAAGAAAATTCCTCGTTAATTCGTCGCTTCCCAAGGTGCTGTATCCAATTTTTTATCTTAGGGACACGCAGCCGCGTGGAATTTATTCTACTGGTGTCTACTGACTTGGTCTTTCCGCTTGTGTCGGAAGACTGCGGCATGATTCACCGAAAGAAGAATGCGTTTTGTTGGCAGATATCACGGCATCGGGCATCGGAGAGAGCCGATTCACTCGAACGAGGAATGTGCGTGTACACGGAACATTTTCGACGAACTGGACGTGCTTCATCCGTCGGACGTGTCAAAATCCATGGCGGAGGTCCCCGAATGATATGCCACAACATTACGAGCGCACATTTACGCGATTAACGCGAGAGACCCTGTGTCCCACCCCCCAAAAGTGCACTTTAACATCGCAGCTCGATACGACGGCTGAAACTGCGCACTCGAAAGCCCCGTTGAAACTAAGACTAAGGAGAGACGTAGTGATGCGAAATTCTTTTCCGATTCTTGAAAAATCGATTATTTTGAAACAATAAATAATCGATTTTTTTTTAATCTTGATTCTTATTGAATCGATTTCCTTCTTTAAAGAATCGATTCTTTGATTCTCATTTCATATTATTAAATAAGATTTTTGAATTTTGTTTTGAAATTTCTCTAATTTTTTCAATTTCTTTTCTCGTTATTACATTAACCAAATTTTCCTCGCTTTTCCAAAAAGTAGCAGCTTTAAAAGTGTGTTTTCACCTGACGCTGGATTTTAGGGTCAAACTAAATCACATGATCAAAATTAAACAGAATAGTGAAATCTGAATGATCATTTTTGATCACATGATCTGAGTTTGACGCTAAAATTCAGCACCATAGCGTCAGGTCAGCCTAAGAGAATCAATTTTTTTTTTGTAATCGATGCATCGATTCTAAAAATCAATTCGGTAAAAAGAAAAAAATCGAATGTCAGAATCGATTCTTTCAAATTTTCGCATCACTAGAGAGATGGTTAATGCGAGTAACATAATGGTTTAATCGTAGTCGCGGAATTCATTGAATTACGGGCACACATACGATACGAAGAACATTGATTACGGCGTAATCCCCCTTCAGCTTGCTATAGCAACGGAGATGATTTTATCGATACACCGTCACGGAACATCGACGTTACGTTTAAGTTACGACAAATTATTTGACATGTGGCAAAACCGGCAGACATCCTTTCCAGAAAAAATCCTATTTCCTAATGAATTTGAACAACGCTGATGTCTGCCAATTTTGCCAATAATCAATCGTGATAATTCGTCGTTACGTCATCTCGTCGAAGACTTCCGTGGATGGTCGCTAATTGGCTGTGAATTGATTGTGAGTCACCACGCTAACAGAGAGCACTCTTATCCGCGAAATCTTGAGATGTACTCATTCATGTACTCATTTGGTTCGAGCAGGGCAAGGAATCCCGCTTGTCGCTTGTTAAAACACGATCGAGAGATTCCTGACGCGCGGTCTGGCGTGACGTTAACGTAAAAAATAACGTGACGTATCGACCGTCGGGCGCGCGTCAAGGCGAGAGGACTCGTCCACGTCGACCTCTCCTCTCCGTCGAAATAACAAACAGAACGAGTTCTTTCGCCATTGATCATCGCGAGTGTGCAGAAAATTTCGCGCGTCGCTCTTGAAATATGGCGCGAGGATAAAATCGGAACGAGGCGAGGGGCCGATCGTGGCTTCCTCGCAACCGAGAAGGTAACGAATGTCTCATGAAACATTGATGTGAATGTACAACGCGAAATGCACGGGAGACGAGGAAAGCATCCCGCCTGTCGAGGAACCAAATGCATAATGAAGCTCGTACGGATACGGGGTGTCTTTGGAGAACGGGAGACGAGCGCCCGGCGAAACAAATTCTCGCAACAAAGCCTTCTGTGCGCAGCTCCCATGCCTCGCTCTTGACACAAATTACATGAATCTTCGTATCAACCCTTTACCGCGTGCCATAATTATATAAACTAATAATTATATAAACTGTAATTATTTTAGTTTCAAACGAAGTTGAAAGGCTTCGGGGAGCTAAAAGGTTAATTATGTTACGGGCACTCGTGTCATCGATCCATAGACAGTGCGCAAGAAAAGTAAAATGCAAGCCGCGCGTCTTTGATCAATAAAGCGATCGAGCTAATCGCCGGGGAAAAAAAAATCAACAAAACGAAACAAAAATGACTCTCAATCAACTGAAAATCCGATATATATATATATATATATAATTAAAATTAAACGTAAACGTACAATTAGAAGATTGTAAAAATGCATCGTTTTGTAATACACAAAGAAGCGTGCATTAGAACACGATTTCAAAGCTGTTCTTACAATCTTCCGCTTGATTGCTTGTGCGATCCTTGTCTTTCGCTATCTCTCTTGTTCTTGCTCCCAGCGAGGAACTTTACGAGAGACGATAGACAAAGACAGGACGAAATTACAACGAAAGTACGACAAGTCGAAGCTCGCAAAAGCTTACCTGACTTCTGAGTTTTGTGATGTTCTGGCCACCCTTGCCGATTATCGAACCGGCAACCTGTAACAGAGAGATAAAGAAGTTTAGCTTGAATAAATAATGGTTATAAGGTAAAATAATCTCTCCAAGATATTTTCGAAGAGAAATCGCAGATCTCGAAGGAAGTGACGGTAAGTTGATAATTATAAATATTTGATATCTATATTTCCGCCGAGGATTAGGTAGATTATAAGGCTGGTGTATATCCGGGTAATCTTCTCTTAGCTTTGTAACGTATTAATTAAATAGATATCTTCCGTCGAGGGGCGTAACGCCCTCGACAGATATTTAATTTACGGCAAATATTTAATAAGCGAAAAATCTGGAAGTGAGATAATCCACCTCGCAGCACAAAGAAGATGAAATACGGAAATTCCGTTCTTCCGTCGTCACGAGTCCCGTGCATCAACATTTCGCTTTCTCCAGACCCGTCTGATGCCCACGATAAAAGGAGCCTCACGTCCACCTCTAGTTAGGCTTTTAATTTCATCGCTACACGGACTTCCGGCACGTGTCCGATGCCGCCGAGAAGACATGACCGCTCGTTTCTTGCAAAACTTGCATGATTATAATTCCATATTCCACGAATTTTTATGAATTCGTTACGCCGCGGATGTTTCATATCACAGCCGGTTACGCCTGTTACGACAGAGCCATCGCGTTCCGACAGTTAATTAAATAAGTCATAATTTACACATTGTCTGGCAATTAATACTTTCTCCTTGGCGAGAAGGCGTACTTCGCTCCGCGCGAGCATATTATGAACATATTAGAAACGCAGGAATGCGTTATCGATGATGCGTTCATCTTCCGTTTGAAAAATATGAATTCGCAAACAGAAAAAAAATCGGAAGAAATTCCCCGAGACATCTCGTCGACGCGCACGCAGAAATTCTCGGCAAGTTTCTCCAAGAACGCGACGGATTTAGCAACTTCTCGTGAAGGTCGGGGTACCCTATCGGCAACGTTTATAGGCAGTGGGGGCGTCCCTGACACAACGCCGTGTACCAATGACGGCACGCGATGATATCGTCGATTACGTGGCTGGAGATTCGATCGCGATCAAGCGCGACGAACGCTCGTTCATACTCGGCCGATCGGATCGCAATAAGGCGTCCTCGCGGCATCGATTAAGTCGTCGCACGCATCGGAGCACACCAAAGCTCAAAGCTCGACGTAGCGCATACATCGCTGCTGTCGTCCATTACGAAATTAACAGGCGCGATCGCCGCTCCAGGGCCGTTCGCGATGATGTCACGTGCCGCTTTAAGGCCAAAACCGTCGCGAGTCGCGTAGCACCCTGCGATGAGCGAGAATTTCAAATTTGCGAGTTTTTTTTTTTTTTCCTTCCCTCGTTCGTCATCAGCTGGCGATCTGCGATGATTAAGGAAGACTCGCAGTCGCGAGTCGTGACTTCCTTCACGCGCACGCGCACCAGATCATTATCCGTACCGTATCATTTCACGCGACGTTGGCTTTTTTCGGACGTTCGCGTGCCGGCGCACGATGACGGCGCGCCTATCTGCGCGGCTCCCTCGATTAATCATTCAATTCAATTAAGCTTATTAGCGTGCGCGAGGCGCAAGCGGTTTACAGAATTATGCTAAAGGCAACAACGAGCCGGAATGATATTGATCGATAATTGGACAGTCTCGCGTCGCGAAGCTCGCGAAGTTGGACGCCACCAAGCCCGATGAATCAAGTCCAAAAATATCGATGTATATTTATCGAAGAAAATATGTATCGAGTAGGGAAAAAAAAATATCGTTCGTCGGTTTGATCGGTCTGTAGAAATGTTTCGCGATAGAATCTTCATCGACATCCTCCTTCGAAAATACGTCGGACAAAGGAAGCGTAAGAAAACGAGTGCTTTACTGCTCCCTTCGATATTCTCAATGCTACAATCAATCACTACCGAGCGAAAGGAGAGGTACAGATAGACCTCGATTCACAATATTACTTCTCTCCCGATGCCCTCGAAAGCGGGCGGCGGCGGCTGTAATCGCGATGTTCGCCTCCTGCGTCTTATTGTATCGCGGAGGAAATGGTGGCGCAAGAAAATATCCGCCCAGTCGAGAAACATCCGGTCTGGCGATATGTCGGCGATAGAGAGGGAACACGAAGGTAACTTGGATGCCGAGAGAGAGGCGCGGCTTGCCCTGAACGGCCGGCAGAGACGACGGCATTTTTCGTCGATCCGCCGAAACTCCCGAGATCTCGACGTTCATAGAAAATTCGCAGAAGAGTGTGTTTCCCGCGCGGGGGGAAGAAAGCAGCCGAGAGAGAAACCGATAACGGTCTGCCGAGCGTGGTGACAATGACCGGAAGAGAACCGACTGTTTCCGAACGATGAAAACGGACGGAGGTGGTTTCGTGCCGCGCGTATGGGAACTCGCTTTATCGCACTCCCATTCGCGCGGAATGCAACGGCGAAAAGAGCCAGGCCGAGCACGCGTGACTGAAAAATACAGTGATACCTAGTGGCGAAGCACGTGGGAAGCGCGTCCGACCCGCCTATCCATGCATTGTGCACCGAAACGCATATTTACACGTCCGTCAAAGAGACGGAGATATTGCCAATCATCGACGTTTCCGATCCGGGACAAATCCGTTTTCATTTTAAACAAAGAACGTTAATCAGACGCCAGGGCAAAGCAATGTCGCGTCCGCGAAAATAGATGGAAAAGGCAAATGCGATTTTGTTCTCGAGTCGTGTTGTCCGTCTTTTAAGGCTCACTTGGATTCGCGTTATTTTTGTCAATTCAGGCCAAAATTCTGTTAATATGTAAAATATTTGCGGAATCAGAACGTGTACATACGTAAAGAAAATATATGTTAAAATATATCGATCAAAGTACGCGACGTATCAAATTATAGATAGAATTTCAGCCTGAAATCTGACGTGAATTACAGTGAGTTATGCACGCCAATTTCGCAATACCGCAAGCATATCGATCGATACGACACTCACCTTACTCGGGATGAGAAGACGAAGCTCATCGTCACCCTGTCGATAGCGCTTGTGGGGACTTGTTGGACCCCCGGAACCTGTCATAGCGCCAGCCTCGGCTTCTCTCTTCATTATTCCTGAAACAGGCAAATGAGGGATCTCTCCTTAGAAAATATGCGTCTCGCATCGCGAAATTTGCCTCGGGAATGAAAACAATGAAATCGACCTAAGCGTAATCGGGCACGCGACTTGTATCATAATTTCGTACATGATCTTCGTGGGGACAAAACAGAACTTGTCGTTGAAATTGTGACGCATAAATCTGAGATGAATGAACAAACGCCACCGGTCCAGTTGACGGTCGCGTGGCCATCGCGACTTCCTTGATTAAAACGCCGGATAAGCGTGATAAAAGACGGCGAATGTACGCATGTCGCGGCTCGTAAAACGACTTTCCCACCATCGCCATCGGGCATCATTAAGGCGAACGAAGCGATTTAACAGACAATAAATTACGATGCTGCGTGTACACGGTCCATCCAGTTTCATAAAGCGTGCTATCCGTGCTATACGGATTTATGTGCCCACAACGTATTTCGCGAAAACAGATCGATGTCTCGCCCGCGAGAGAGAGAGAGAGAGAGAGAGAGAGAGAGAGAGAGAGAGAGAAAGTGTGGCTCTTTTGAACATATTACAGTAAAAGAAATTTATAAAATATTTAATAAAGAAATATATAAGATATTAATATTCTCAAGCTTGAGCGTACTAATATATAATACGTCTTAACAAGGAAAATGCATCGTTTGAACGAAGTTAACGGCAAGTGCACGTAAAAAATGTCTGGGAAATGATAAATTCTCGGCGGGATTAGAATTTAATTATTTCTACTTTCGGGCGGCAATTGTCCTAAAGTAGAAGTGACAATTAATTGTTCGTCGGTCGCGCGATAATTCTTTCCTACGTGCGTCGTCGGTACCTTTGCAAAGTGCGCACCACCGAAGATTCATTACACAATTTAGTTCTTCCAAGTGACCGTGAATGCCGGTGCCTCAATATTAACCTCTCGATTTCTTTTCCGAGACACGATTACATACATCGATTTTCGTTCGCCAACACGTTAAACTCTCGTAACATCCAATACCTGGCGAACGAGCGCGTCGACAATAAATTAAGACAATCCCTTGAAAGTTCCAAAGCTTGTGCTTTTTTTATACCTTATAATATAAATCCAATAAATTGTTTTCTCCACCTGAGGAGACTAGAAATTCCGTTCAGACAAACACGATATATCCTCCGATTTACTCCCTCGGGATCGTAATTATATATTACCAACGTTCCTACGAATGAGAATCGAGAATTTGCCAAAATCAATAGAGATTATGTATTTAAATTGACACAGTAATCGCTGTTTATCAGCTCACCAATCCAGAATGTTTAATGTAACACGATTGAACTGCGAATAATTAATTACATAATCAGTCCGTTTGATCGAAGAACGGTGAGGCTAACCGCACAATGGCGCTCATTGTTCTCCGGTAATAACACACACGGATCCTCACGGTATCCTCGTGACACTGCGACCGCATAAGCTTTGTTAACTAAATTTACAGGCTTCCGATACGGACAGACGGCCATCCGCTCAGAAATTTCCGTCCCGCGGGAAGATTCGCGATTCCACGGAAACGTCTCTCTGTGGGAGAGAAAAGGCGAAAACGGGGACGCGTAACGCGCCGGAATCGCCGACTTCCATTTGTCGGCTGCGCCGCGATAGCGCGCGTTTAGCATAGAAATCGCGATGACACGCATGGCATACGGAAACATACCTGGCAATGGGAACGCCGTAATATAAGGTTACTGGACAGTTACTGGGAGAATGCAGAGACTCGCGGCGCATATTTCTAACGAGGCGACGCGTTAAGCGTGAGTGCATGTCTCAATATCGTTGCGTCGCATCGTGACGTGTCCTTTTCAATAAGCGTTCTGTCTTCGATGCAAATCGGGAACGCTTCGTGGTGCGTATGCGTATGTCCTTGGTTTGATTTTTCCTTTCTTTTACGCTCTAAAGCCCGCGGTTTTACGAAGCTGACTCCGTTTCACGTATGTAAAATCACGTTTAATTTCGTTTGCTTTCGATCCGAAAGTGCAGATAGGCTCCGCGCACGGAGTCCAACTATTTAACAGTTTCCTGAACAATTTCCGAATTAACTTTTCCCTTCCGATTCTGCACGCCTCCGTGGAGCGTGGCGTAACGTTAATTGCGGTTTTAAATCCGTGACGTGGCAGTAAAGCGCACTCTTTGTACTCGGCGCAGATATGCAAACCAAATATGCAAACGAAACGACGCGCGGCCTTAACTGGGTCGTACCTCCGTCGTACTCGAAACCGAAGCTGATTATGAACGCACGCGATCACAATGACGAAAGAGCTAAGCTGACTTGGCTTTAATTGTCCTCTCGTTGATTATCGGACGATCGTAATAGCAATAAAGAGCGCGTACAAGTCAAACGTTTTGACGGATAATACCTGGTGGCGAGATAATTGATCGAGCTGTTTGCAACAAAATAATTTTTGTTTTATTTAATAATTTCGAAATAGACGCGGAAAACATTTCGCCTGATAAATATCCAGATAACAATAAGTATAAGATAACGTGGAAGAAACTCTCTCCCCGAACAGCGCAATTTCCGTACTCCTATTTTACAAGTGCAACAAACGGAATTATTTTTATAGCTGCGTTAAAGCGAGCATCTTCTCGCGCTTTCGGAGTTTGGTCAGATGATTTGCAGGACCGCGAGAAACGCTGCGAGGGATTCAGTGGCAATTATTTTCTTGCCGCGGGAGGGTTGTAGCGTGGCCTCCGTGGCAAGGGAAGATCGAGGATATGACCCGGGGTTAATAACAATGTCGACGGGAGACGCAAATGGAAATTAAAGCGACACGGCGGCATCTAGATGCCGCATGTTGCATACGCACGCGACGAAAAAGCGGGACGGCGAGAATCGATACCGTCACCGAGTAGATACCGACACGTCACGTTAATAACTTGCCGCAACGATTTCGTGGCGAAAGGGCACTCCTCCGATATGCGGTTGACTTATCCCTTACTCTTCTTTCGCGTTACGATGCGCCGAGAATAACTCGACTACGGAACGAATAAAAATATCTCTAATAAAGATTAAAAATCCGTTGTGAAACTATCAACCAAGGCCATCGCCGACGAAGTTGAGATTACCCTCCAAGATGCGAAACACTTAATGTCGCTGATATCAAGATGCATGTGTCGAGTTCTTAAATATTTCTAGAAATTAATTAAGACATTTCGTATATGTATGAAATGTTTTTTAATTAATTTTTCACATCTTAGAGGATAATTTCAACTTGTACACAACGGATTTTTAATCTGCATTAGAGATATTTTTGTTCGTCTCGAGTTATTTTATATATATATATATATATATATATATATATATATATATATATATATATCGTTCGTTATATGTATGTGTAGTGTTTGAGAATACTTAAAGTATTTAATAAAATAGCTGTGTATTATGCAAGCGTCGTTTATACAAAATTATATTTTTTTAGTTCAAGTCTACAGTGTGGCCATCGATTCACGACGGGTGCGTGACCGCGCTTTTCGTGACAGGGGCCAAAAAGGTCTCCTCGCTGTACTTCCCAAAGGCAAAGCAGGTTTCAACCAATCAAGCCTCATCATGGTCGCGCAAGAGAAATCGAATGACGAAATAATAGAGGGTGCACGTGACGGTCGATCATATATACGCATGCGTGTTGTCTCGTTTGTACGCAAAAAGAAAAAGTAAGTACAGAGAAGAGGGAGAAGGAGAGAGAGACAGAAAGAGACAGACAGAGAGAGAGAGAGAGAGAGAGAGAGAGAGAGAGAGAAGGAAAAAAACAACAGAGACGGCGGGCGGCAAGGCACGTGAGAGGGGGATGGAAAAAAGGGCGCCGCACAGTCTGTGATGGCAGTGGCGTGAGGCGCCTGGAAGTCCACTCTCGGTAGGAGTGCAGCGACTAACTAGTCCATAACCAGTCCGCACGCTAGTCCATAAGTGATATATTGGCACGTGAGACAAGAAGAAACCGGCGAGACCGGAGGCGGTTCGACCGGCGACCGAGGAAAGAGGGCAATTAACTCGCCGATGCGCGCGAGCACTCCATTTCGATAATACGATCATTATGCGAAATTGAACCCCTATCAGACGCGCCTTTCGTTTCTTGGCAATTCGATGTTCGATTGGGCCTAGCTGATTGATTTACGACGAGCTTACACAGTCTCATCCGCGAGCTCTTCGATATCTTCCGTCCAATGCAGTAATTTGTACATATATAGTAAATAATTTTATTGAAATTAAAATATCGTTTTCAAGGCGCGCTATGAAAAACAATCTTTTGATATGTTACGATGAAAGCTTTTTCGTGTACTAAATGCACATCATCTATTAGTCGAGCACCCTCGAAACTTCCAATTTAGAGTTACTATCCAACCCATCGACCAAGTCTGGCACGGATGTAACGTTACACATGCTCTTCAACCACGTATCACGAACTACGGTCAATTAAAACAAGTAGATACCATACTATGTAACATGATTAACCAAAGTACCGTTAAAGTTTCGTGGTAAAGCATACCAGGCGAAATGTAACCAGTTTGACGTTACATCAGCATACTCGTGCTTTTGCTCGCTGTACGCATGTTCGAATTTATGCAAACGACTTATCTTTCCGTCAAAAGACCGGAAAGAGCAACGAGGAAAGGAAGAGAGAGAGAGAGAGAGAGAGAGAGAGAGAGAGAGAGAGAGAGAGAGAGAGAGAAGGGTTGTCTGTGATGAACCGAGGGAGTACTGAGGGTTGTACCAGGAATATCGGCGGAAGTTAAGCGACCGACCGAACTATTTCAATTTTCCCGAAAGTTCGATGAAAGAGAGGAGCACAAGTACCAGTCGCGTCGTTTGTATTCGTGACAGGAGCCGCTTCTCCGGAGAGCGGATAATAGTGTTCCGTAGTTATATACTGTCCAAGTAATTATTTCGTCGCCGCGCAGACGGCGAATAATTGCGGTGGAGACGCCGACGCTGGCAATCCCGGCGTCGTGGAAATTGAGCGACGCGCAGGTCGTCGCGAAAAGTATCGAATATCGGAATACCTTCGTTCATTCAATATTTTACATGAGAAATATATGCCGCGATATATCCGTTCGCTCTCGTTTCCCGAAAGTCACGATAAGGGAGGCGAAATTTCAAGTCCGAGAGCATTTTTGGGAAAAAATGTCGAGTTGAAAAAAGAACAAGAAAATACCTGCGCGCATTTCTTTTCCAGTCGAGTTCAGAAAACGCGGAGAATCGAGACGCGAGACAGAAATGCGAGGGATTGAGAAAAGTTTGCGCGTGGTGGTTTACAAACGACGGGTCGTCGCGGACGAGGAAAAGCGTCGTAAAAGGGAAAAAAGGAGGGAGGGGGAGCGGATCCTGGAGCGGAAAGGAACCTCGGTGGTTGGTACGCGCTCGTATAAAGCCGGGGGTCCATAGACCGGACAGTGGAGCCCCATAAATCCAAGTCGCCGTTGCAACGAAAGAAGCTTGTTTACCGTTTTTGTGCTCGAACCTCTCTCTCTCATCTGGCTTCTCCTTTCACTCCGCGCGCGTGCGTTTCCCGCCATCGCGGCCCTCTTCCTGTTTCCTACCTCGGCCCCCCCAACGTCGATTCCCACCGGGGAACTCTTGTAATTTCGTAAACTGCCCCGATCGCATTATATCCGTGCGATCGATTTATTCCTGATCTACAAGTCAAGGACTGGCTATACCTCGAATATGATACGTCCTCGCATGAAGACGAAGACGTCGCGAATAGAATATTTATTTCTTGTCGTATAAAGAGGAGCGTTTGGAGCATCTCCAACGTCGTGCATCGTTTATAAATAAAAAAAAAAAAAAGTATTTCGAGACGAAAATATCTTCTTTCTCGACGCGACGATTATGTAAGGTAAGTCATTCTACAGTTCGACTCGTTTTATTCTCCAACGATCGCCATTTTCTCGAGATTGACGAGAAATGTTGGAGATACCCGAGAACTCGTCATCTATTTACAAAAAAGGCATTTGCGTTTCGATAAGTAGCGGAGTGCGGATGGATCGAGGCGGAAGTTGCGAGGCAGAAATTGCCAGGTTGGTGTGGAGAAAAAAGAAAAGGGGGGGGATTGGCCAGTGCCATAAACGCGACGACGGACGTAATGTATCGGCGCTGGTGAGCAGGCGATGTACATAAAAAGCGATATACCAGCGCGCGCTGTTCGCGGTTCGAAGTACCGTAAACCTCGGTCGTCGGAACGAGAGGCACATTTCCTGTTTTTCCCGCGGTGTTCTTGCGGCTTTCGGCTCCGCACGATGGCTCTTCATAGACGATACCTTCAGACTTATCATCCACGGCGACCAGCGGCGATCAGCGCTGCTCACCGCTCAGCGTTTTCTCATCGTGGTCCAAATTATTCCCCCCCTCCCCTGACTACCCTTTCTAATTTGCTCGCTCAAATGTTGTAAAACGATAATTTTTACGGGGCTTTTTCCTGATAAAAAAAAAAAAAAAAAAAAAAAAGTCACCTACGTAAATGGTGTGCCATGTAGACGATGCGCTAAAGATCACTCCCATTATTTTTTTAAACTTTAATGCGCGACGAAAATATAATAACGGCAAAAGCTCGACAGAAGAGCGAGAAACGCGTTAAATGAATCGCGCACGTTTTATCGATTGAAACTCACGGCAGGTAAAAGGAGTTTGTTTAACGTCGTTCTATTAAGTATCCGTTTCTCTCCGGATATCTCGCGATCGATCCTCTTCCTACAAGGAAGAGTTTCCTTATCACTGTTTTGTCAATTACCACGAAAAGTACTACATCGATTCCTCGATTAACCCTCACATTGTACACTTTCCAAATAAACCCTGATTAAATTAAAGCGTTAAATCCCACAGCTATTTTTCAGAAGTCCCTGAGAGAGAGAGAGAGAGAGAGAGAGAGAGAGAGAGAGAGAGATCGCTAATGAATTGCATGAACGAGGCATATAATACATCGGTTGAACATTATTAAGCACAAGATAAAATCGATCGTTCAGGCGCGACGAGCAGCACGACTGCACGGAAATCAGCATGAATATGGATGAACGTTGCATATGTGCGCATACTTTGCTCATGATCGCGCGGCCGAGCATAATGTTCGACTTGAGAGCGAACGAAAGGGGAGGAGGGGGGGGGTCCAGGGGGAAAGGGATGGAGGAAGGGAGAGCAGTCGGCGGGACTGGCAGGTGAACGCTGCGAGATTATTGGCCGAGACTAAGCGGAGTTGGCTTAGAAATTCGACGTTTGACGTCAGTATATGAGAGACGCGTCTGCTAATGTACGCGTCGCGCCCCATTCGCTCCTCGGGGACTCCGAAATAGAATGATTAACGTCGCCGAACGCCTGTAAAATTCGATACCCGGTATGCGTGTGAGACGTTCCCATTTTGCTTAGGAAAGACTCTTACGGTACGCGGAGTTGGCCGACACGCGCTACGCGAGCTGCCTACGAAATATGCCCGAAGAGAAATATGTCTGAAGAAATATGCAAAGTACGGGCAGAAGACGAGAAGAAGATTGGAAAGCCGGAAGAGTCCGCCCGGATAGACGTGGCTGCGTGGTAATAACGTGGCCAAATAGAGAGTTCTCCAAAGTCCGCGAAAGAGAAGCTAGCGTTAAAATACGTCGAATTTGATGGTAAAGATACACGATCTATTTGCGACTGACTATCTCTGTATCGGAATTCTCTGTATCTGTGCGAGGTACCTGATGGTAAAGTCGCAGAACGCTCGAGACTGCAGAGTTCACAATACCTATGTCGATAGACATACATCGGTGGAACTTGAACGTTGCTCGGACATCAAAGAACAAGTCGACGATTAAATGATGGGCGATGGTTGCAGTACGAATGTTATATGCGCGCACACAGATACAAAGATGTATCCCCCCTCCTCTCTCTCTCTCTCTCTATACAAGATTTCACGCTAATATGTACGTTGGACAAAGATACATTTCACTGTCGGTGACCTATTTACAGTATTTAGATACAGATCATTTTAATAGGATTGTCCCTTTTGTACTTGATATAAATCGAATTAAGTTTTGTGCCGGCCAATACTGGCGAGGCGGCTCAGACCAACCATATAATATAATATAATAACGCCTTAAGAATAGAATAATTTAAGAAGAATAATTAAATATTAATTTATTATATAATCATATATATATATATATATATTATTATGAATATTATTGAATTATTATTTATTAATGTACATTATTTTATTTCATTATGTATTGCTACATAACTCAAATTTTAAATATTAATATTAAATTAACAATAAAATTAAATATGCCGTATATACAATGGATGGTCAGTTTGTTTCAAGAAAATGCAATAAAATACTGAAAATCAATATCGTATATCGTTGAAAGCACTTAACACGAATATATCGCCTCTGTGCAATTTGAAAATTATTTTTATTTCGATGCCCGTGTAATCATTCTGGGTAATATTAATCGATACCCATTAGAGAATATGTAAAAAAAAAATGTTACTTTAGACCTTTACTAAAATAATAAAAAATTTACTTTGTGCTGTCAACAGGATCCATCTATCTTTGGATCGCATCTACCTTTCGAAAAACTAAACTACAGGAATCGATCGGCGAGCACGCGTTTCTGGGGCTGGCGATCCAATTATTTCCATAAGGCGAGCATCTAACGAGCTTCCATGTTCCACGTGCATTCCCATCCGTTCGTCCACCCATCCATCCAGCCATCTAGCCATCTAGCCATCCATCCATCCATCCATCCTCCGCCCATCCATCCGTCCGTCTGTCCATCTATCCATCTGTTCATTCGTTCGTCCAGTCGGCCAAGCTTAAAATTAGACTATGAAACGAACAAGCCGGAAGCGAACAAGACCGAGCGAGCACCAAATTTATTTAGCGTGAGTGTGAATTCCATTCCCGTATGCACAAATTCATTCATCTGACCGGCCGAGATGCTTCTCTCTTCCGGCCGTCAATTGCCGCGATAATTTCGCTGAAACGTGAAAAACACGCCCGGCGAAGATCATTTGGATAAATATTGCTCTAGGTTGGCGTCTCGGTGAACGGTCGGCACGTGAACGGATGATGGTGCCCGGCAGAAAAGTCCAAGCTTTCATTCCGACAGCCAGAAGTTGTGCATGTTGGCCAGAAAGTAATTATTTGCCCGTACGCATATTGTTCAACGTTTCGGAATTGCGCGTGCGCGCGCGCGCGCGCGCGCGCTCTCTCTCTCGCTACACTTCGTTACGGACATTTTGTTTAGACCGCCCTTGATTAATATTACGTAATATTATGTTGCGTTTTCGGACGAGAACAAATTTTACGATGATGTCTGGCGTTAATTACGCCAGAGGCGTTGTTTGCAGAGATTTCCGTGGTAATGGTGATAAATTTGTAAACACGAATGGTGAATTTGTACCGTGCGGAATATTTCGTAAGTTTTGTTCTGCGAAACTTACCGTGTCTCCATAATTTATCGGTCCTTATTTCTCTAGCCGAAATCATTTCGGTACGACGCGATGTAAGTACTCTTGTTAAAGCTATTATATATCAGAATCGTTATTCGGTAAAAGTCAACACTTTGGCGGCACGACATCGATTTCGACATTTCGAGAGGCGCCACGTATCAAGGAAATAAAATTCACCGGCCAAAATGCGATAGAGGCGAAATGAGATGACGGTTAAAGGATTAACAGTTGACCTCTGACGTATTCTTCGCTACAATGTAAATCGTAAATAGCGAGTGTAAAAGAAAATCATTAGTCCGCCACGCCTGTGAAAACGTGTCAAAGCTAACAACAACCTAGTTATCGTTGAACAAGGGTAGTAATTAGTCGAGAAACGCAAGCACTCCTTAAAGCCAGGGGTCATTTAGATCGCGATTGTCGCGCGGCATAACAATGGAGAAAGAAAAGAAGAAAGCTCATAAGATTATCAACCAACCGAGTTTCACCAATCTCGATCTCCTAGCAAAATTGGTTCGCGGTCTACGTGGCGAATTTACACCGTCTCACTTCTAAGTGCAGAAATGCACTAAATGTGCTAAACGTACCTCTTCTTTATCAGATATTTGAGATTTCGAAATAACAGCGCGATCGAGTTACGGAAACATCGCAAGACCGCCAAGTGCCATTGTTCGCGTTTGCTGATTTCACCATAAGGACTGATTCATTCAGCGCCGCGTCAACCATCGCGTTTCGTAGCATTAGGTTAACCCTTTGCGGTCTACCCGACTCGACACAGTGGTTTATGACAATCGCGTATATAGGGAACACGTATAAAAGGGATCGCATCGCGAATAAATGTGTTTGAGATGGTTTCACGTATCTGCGGGAGAGTATCGCGATCTCGAGTAAATACGAAATAACGTTGCCGCGCGAGACAAAATGTACGACGATGCGTGATTTTTAATCTCCGCGGGGCCATTTGTTTTCACTGCTTCGTATTTCAGCGGGCCCGGGACATCGGCTCGCAGCGCGATGTAATGGGAAGCGCGATGGGAGACGAAAAGCGAGATGCACGAGACGAGTAACAATGTTACTAGAGGTGGAACGCTGCGGTTTGAAACTAAAAAGTGAAATGCGCGATCGAAAACAGAATTTCGACCACGTCTGACTCTTGTTACTCTGAAGAAAAACGAGGAAGAAGTGGAAAATAAGAGAAAAGAAAATGCGCGCAAATACATCAAATAAACAAATAAGGAAAAAAAAAATTACCTTAATAATAATTTTGTTAACAATTTAAAAGAAAATAGAAGCTTTGTCTTTTTCCAAATAAAAAAAAAAAAAAAAAAAAAAAAAACAAAAACAAACAAACACTAGATTTAATTCGCGATCGTGAGGAGTTGAAATTAAATGATCTCGAATGTGAGAATACGAAGGACCGGGGAGAGATTTGAGAATCACTGGGCGCAGTTAAGGCCGAGAGAACTGTGTGCGCGAAGGATGAAGGAAGGCGCAATAACAATATCGTGTCCTGCCCTTGCCGCACGCAACTAGGGGGTAACGTCCTGTTACACCAGTCTGACCACTTCGCGCGTCCCTCTTCCCTAACCCTTCTCCGTCTCCACGGACACGGACCGTTTCGCTTTGCACCGGCTTTGCTTTCGCCTTCGTCTCTCGTGGCCGGTAGACGAAAACGTCACGACCCGCTTTTCACTAATCGCAATTCCGTTCAGCGCGCGACTGGTCTCCGTTGCGATGTAATAAGGGCCGAGACCAGTCCGAGTCGAAATTTTATTCCCATTTTTAATCTCAGTTTTTAAAACGTTTATAGATTCTAAAGGATCGCGACAGAATTTACATAAGAAGTGGGCTCTTACTTTTTGTATCCAAAATAGATTCAAAAGAAAAATTTCTATAGGCTTCAGTAGAATTTCACATTATAAAAGAGGTAGTTGTAGATTAAATCAAAAGGGATCGATAAAAAGGTTAAGGTTGGAGAAATAGAAGAAGAATTTCAACTCGAATGAAAGAGATCCTTTTGTTATAGTTATAGTTATCCGCGAGAAAATATATGTATCAGTAATTCGTAAATACAAATTTGACCAAGAGAAAAGAGATTTATTATTAAAAATAATTTCTCACCAATAATGATGTCCGCCCTTGCAGTCTCCGCGATGAGTCAGTATTGAGACCTGCACAATCAAGACAGTAATAATTTAGTTCTCGCTTAATATGCGTACGCGTGTTCGTATTATTATAATTAACGTCTCGCGAGCTAACATCACGTATCTCTTAGACCAATCTTAGCGCTATTGTACACGAAGGAACGCGATAATTGGGATACCTGCGTCACCTTGCGCGTCTTGAAGAGTATCAGATGATTTCGTGCGAATTTCTTAATGTTGATATATGTATTTCTTAATGTTGATTATGTGAATTAAAACGCGCCGATAAAAAAATAATAAAGAAATAAATGTCTACTTGAACTAGCGCCAAAAAATGCGCCAAGCTAATGAAACAATACGTATAGATATGCTCCTATGATAAATGAACTGTTGCAAGTTGAAATTATGAATCTGTTCATCTGCCAGCGTTGATTCGGAAACAAAATATCGCCTCGGTGCAACGAAATTGTTTCGCGCTGCGACCGGTTCGCGCATTTTTACATAGCCGGCATAAAAAAAAAAATGCACTTATATGTCCCATGTGCGCATCGCACGTGATGATAAAACTGCACCGAGACCACGACCGAGTATCGCTATCACGTGCGCGGAATTAATTGTAACTACTCGTCTAACTATTTATCGCCGTCCAGAGACGAGGCTGACTCTATAAATGGGCCATAAACGTGGCGTTTTCTAAAAGAAATTGCGAAACCGCTGGGAGATAAATGTCGCGCGATTAACCAACGCGCATCTCTCTGGAATTCTACGCAAGGCCACTGCGGGCCGACACGCATACCGCTGTCGGCGAGGGTGTCCTTATTAAATCCTCGATTGCTTAAGCTCCGCATCTCGCGCAAGCCGCATATTTGCGATGAAAATAGTGGCAGAGATATGCGAGTTTAATAGGTGAGTTCGTGACGGTTTTTCGAAAGAGAGAGACGAGAGTATCGTAGTGGAATAATGTAATCTGTAGATGCTATTTAAATTCATCCACTCGAAGCAAAACGAAACAAAAACTGCAGCCGTTAAAACGATCAGCCGCACTGCTCTCGCACCGAGATCCCAAGGACCAATCAGTGCCTGGAACCTTGAGCACTTTTGCTAGATCACTGTCACCAAGTGCACATGCCGCAGGGCAAACTTCGCCGGCCGCACGGCTCGCACGGCTTGTGCACGGCTTGCACGTTCGCGAATCACAATCGGGCACTCAAGGCTGAAAATTCCAGACGCCCCCACCGGGATAGGTCAGGGACAATGAACGTGCCAAACGCGCAGCAGTGGCAGCGTCACCGGCAGCAGCTGCACCCGAAGTTCATTCAACTTTCTCACGCGAGAGCGATCTTTTACTCCAACAAGCGGCCCGCGCGGCGTCATTAGAAACACACGGACGATTCCTTTCGTTTCCGATCTTCATTTTCGTACCTTGGTCACTCTCCGGAAGAAGAATCGATCGACATGAACGAACCTAATAAGAGCGTCGAGACGCGACTGGAGGCATCAACACCCGGGACTCCAGATGTCCCTTCCGACTCGTGGAAAAATTCGCCGCAAGGCCAAGTGAGTTTACGCCGGAAGGAAAAATTTAGCGATCAAGAGGTTTCGCGCGAGCGTGAATTTCTCGCGTGCAGACACGGTTGCGCCAGAACTAATACTAGGCCGAGAATACGAATAAACTTCGCCAAGTGGCCGAGACTCGTTTCCTCTCCGGTGAGGCCCGTCCACCTCTTCCTCGTCGCGAGGAGCCGCGAGTACTGGTGGGGCGAATCGCTCGCGAAGGGAGACCACAGCGGCCGAAGAGAGGAGAGAAGAGAAGAGAAGAGGAGAGGAGAAGAGAGGAGAGGAGAAAAGAGGAGCGGCGTGTGTGCTACGCGCGCGAACGATGTATGCGGCGCGGCACATCGAGCTGCAATGTGCGCGCGAGTAATGCGGATGCATCACGATGCGGCGCGAGAGACGAAGGCGGAGGATGCGGAAAGTGCGAGAGTAACGAAGAGGGAGAGAGAGAAAGAGAATGCGAGAACGGCGCGAGAGGGAGAGTCAATGAACGAGTCTCTCCGAGATCGGCCGCGCGATGAGAATTTCACGGTTGCGGAGGAGGTCACCTGTGATAAAACCCAGGCCAGATTTTTTTGGCCAGATTCCCCGATGAAAAAAACGTACGTATATATACCACGTTCCCAGAAGCGCGTTTTGGGGCTAGTTGTTTATACCGAAAGCGCGATTATGTCGCTTACGTGAGCGGCAAACGCTGACTAACCGCGACACTCGATACTCAAGATTATGTGCCTCGACGAATTCATCGACGGAGGACGCGACGCGCCTGGCAAAGCCAAGAGATGCAACGCAGATGCTGCGATTGTTGGACTAACTAAAAGACAACGTTTCTCCAAAGAAAAATTAGCAAACTAGTAACGGAGGAACAATTTGAAATTTTCCATCGCTTCAAAAGGAAATTTTCAGAATTGCTATTTAATAACGGAACAACTTGCGCTATTTTTTTAAATAAAAAAAATGTGTATACTTAACTTTCTCGAGTACTTTAATCAGATTTAAATTATGTATAGATAGTTTCAGCGTTCCTCAAAAGACGTAGTTCCGATCCTTTTCTAGATCAACTGGAGGCCTCTCCGAAATTTGAAAAGCCGAACAATTTGGATGGCGCGCGAGTAGTAGAACAATCTTGTCGTTTCTGTGCCGATTGTTGCGAAATCGCCGTGGCGAAGAGGAACACTCGCGACTCGAGCACGTATCGACGAATCACGAAGGATGTCGGACAGCGGCGCACGTTTCGACTGACCGAAGCTGTTTCCCTCGCCTTCGGGCCGCTCTCTTCGTCAAGGGGAATCCGTCGTCGGGACTCGTTCCGCTCGTCCGTCGTCGGGACTCGTTCCGCTCGTCCGTCGTTAGGACGGCGAAGACACGGATGACGGCAACGTGAAAAACGACGGGTGCACGATGTAACGGAGATACGGGAACTCAAGGCACGGGCCGAACGCGAGGAGAATCGCCGCACGGCGCGAAGTCGCGGCGCGTAACGGGTTAGCCCGATGGCACGGCGTGACATGACATGCGTGTCGCTCACGGCACGGCGCGTATGATGTGGCGTGCGTGCCGAGAAATATATCGATCAGCTGACGGTCGGGCGGATACTGGGCCGCTTCGCGGAATTCACCATATTGTTGCGTCGGCACGCATGCGCCAAACCCTCGTCCCATCGTTCTGTCACCCCCTAGCGCTCTCTTTCTCTCTCTCTTCCTCCCCTCCTCTCTCTCTCTCTCTCTCTCTCTCTTCTTTTCTTCTCCCTCACTGCCACCCCCATGACACCCGGCCCCATCTACCGCCGCGGTTTTGCCCGTCGTACGTACAGAGTGATTCAGCAGGAACCTACGATGTAGTTCCGGAACATGTTTTCAGAGGGGAGAGGGGAGAGGGAAGAAGGAGGGACGGGGGGGGGAGGTCGAAATAATCTACGATGGACTTGCGCGTGCCCGTTTATCGATAAGGAAAATGTGACTTTAGTCCCGTGACTACCTAAAGAAACGTTCCAAAACAAACAGATAAAATCCTCATAGAAAGATTCTTGCGTTTTAAAAGTTACGATGGAATGAGCGAGAACGAATTTTACGATCGGGACCAAAACAAAATTGGACTCGTCTCTCGCGATAAATTACAAGGTATATATCTGAGGTTTTCACGAACATTTCTGTTACTCTCTTTACTCACCTATCTACTACTCTTTTCGTTATTTCGCTCTTCCATTTCCCAGGCGGGAGGGAGTTCCGGAGGTTTTTCACTTCTATATGTCGCTGTTCAATATGCTAATAGTTCAATTCTACTTCGTCATTCCGTCTAAATTACATTATCGTAATACATATAAATCTCTCTCTCTCTTTCTCTCTCTCTCTCTCAATTTCTATCTCTTATCTCAACATCCTTTCATCCCCGATTTTACGAGGTTCTCCATACACTCCCGTCGTGCTTGTACATACGCTCGCGTGCGACTTTCTCCGATTTGAACATTTCCGCATTTCCCATTTTCATCGACCGTGCTAATGTCTGAAACTCCGGGAAATCCCCGCGTACCTAGTCACTCGAAACATAAATACTACACAAACTATACCTTACGCGAGTCAAATATTATATCAAATATACGGACGATAGATCTACACAATTACTTCGCCATTATAAGCGCGACTGCTCTCTAATGATGATTACCCGCGAAAATATGAGAAAAGGCGGTTTGGAGTGCCTCAAGTATCGATCCATCCTCCTGAGAACGTTTCATTCGTATCATCAATCGCCTGCGGCGATCAAAGAGCTCGCTTAACGACATGCGGATTGATTAATATTGGACAAATACGCGCGGCAATCCGCGGTATTCGTCATCGATCCTCTTCTTTTCACGTTCAAATTACATCCGTTTGTTTTCCGTTAGCGCACGCTCCGCCGAGACATTAAGACGAACCGCAGCGAAGGAATTACTTTTTGGCGCAACGGTAATACAACGCGCGAGATATAAGCGGAGACGGTAGAAAGCTGGAACGCTATGTTAAATAACGAAAGAACTCTGTGGCGTCAACTCAATCAAGTTTTTTTCCTTGAGGAGGAAGGATCGATCTCAAACTGCGCTGCGTGTATTTGCGGAATTAAAAATTCGCGTTGCATAATCACGCGTACATTGTCAAGAACGGACTCAAGTTCGCGCTGTATAGAGACGCCAGGAGAGTCGACGGGGGCTCGTGCTCGAGCACGTTAAATAATTACTGGTATCAGTGGTAGCGCGTAATTGTCGGTTATCGCAATATAGCGATAGCAGGCGGTTAAATAATGATCGGCCATTATTGTAGCAATCCAAGAAAGACGAGACATTTCCGTTCGTCGTTGCCGGCGCGCGGCGTGGCTCGGCGCGGTTTGATGGCGGAAAGACGGCGAAATAAGGGCGCGAAATAAAATACGTGTAGCGGGGAGAAAGAAAGAGAAAGGACATTGAACGAGAGTGAGAGGAGCACGATGGACTGCGATTTCACGGCTGAGACGCGCGCGAGGATCTGCAGTCACGCTTCGTGATTCTACCTATCGCTCTCCTCTTCTCGATCCGAAGGAAAAGAAACGGAAAGCTTTACTTCACTCTCGTGTCGAAACTGGTTATCCGCGTCGGGTGTTACAGCGACTTACATTAACCCCGCATCGCGATGTAACGGTTCGCGTTAATTGAATTCTCCAGAAAAGGCATAAGGGAAATTTAATAATAAGTGTTTGGGAAATCTTCGTCGTGAGACAACACGATATTTACTCCACGTGTAATTACTTTATCTCGCAAGATATAAAACATAATTCGATGTACACACACACACGCGCGCGCGCGCGCGCGCGCACACACATACACAGGATTTGTCACGGATATTGACGATACGCTACAGAACAGGTATTGTTGCCTTACAACATTATAGTTATAACAGCGGCTATTAGGGTTGCTATATCCGTCGTAGATAGGTAATAGTGTTAAACAGAATTATATGATCGCGCAACGAAAATATGCAATTTTAATGACACCCCCATTCCGATTTCATTAGCCGTTCAAGTGATATAATTAAAAGCGTCATGGTATCTTCCACCGTGGTTAGAAATCGTCGCGCGTTTCCGACATTTGATTATCATCAAGTAATCTCTCGAGACTCGCGCGGGATATAAATAGCGCGAATCTAATTGAATGAAAACGGCACGGGAGGGAACAGTTAGTTCTGGCAAGGTGGTCGGGCGTCTTTCTTCACCCGTCCTCGGCTCATTCGAATGCCGGGTGCGAGGACCGGATAACGGATACCTTATCCTTACGCGATCGGCTGAGGAAGCATATTTTGAATGTGCGAATTTCACACGGACGACGATGGAAAAGCGGAGAAACCGGAGAGGATTATAACGCCGATCCGGAATACGAGGGAAGAACAATGGCGATGGCGATGGCGATCTTATCGGGCATCTCCGTACACGAGTAGAGAGTGCGAAGCTGATTCACAATTAACAATTAAAAAGGTATCCCAGTAACATAATTATAATTTGCGTAACTTTGACTCGTTACCCTTGAAATTTATTATTAACGCGACATCATTCGCGCGGCAGTTTATCGATCCATTTAAGTGTAATTTATACGCAATGGAGGATAAATTCTTCGTATGATGAAATAAGTACAAGAAATAGGATTCGATATCAATTCATTTGATCAGATTCTCTCATTTTATAAAATTTACGAACGTGTGTATGTGTGTGTGTATATATATATATATATATATATATATATATAAAACGTGTGTATGTGTATATATATATATATATAAATAGTTTTCAAAACAAATTTATCAACTTACCTTGACACGGAGGTAAATTACTTTGCGATCAATGCCAGCTTTCCAATGGTCTGAAATACAAAACACGACAAAGTTACGATCAGTTTGCCACAATTAACGACGTGAGCTCGGCAAGACAAGACTGTCCGCCAAACTGTCGTTTTTGGAAGAGACGCGCGCACGTGTTGTGGAACTTTCTAAACGAAAATTGACACACGTACGCTTGCACACGATAAAAACAGTTTTGCTGAAGTATCTGAAAATTTGCTCAGATACAAATCTTAAATTATTATATAGAACATTCAAATAAATGCTAGAATATAAAAAATTATCGCAGAATTATCATCATACTCAAGCGATTTATAAAGTCATTTTAATGATTTAACAAAATGATTTTTATGTTGATTAAATTTTTAAATACTTCAATAAAATTGTTCTTTTCCTGCAAATAAAATGTGCGGAAATTCGAGTGCACTTATTTTCACTCGAATAATGCGCTAGATATTGATTCGAACGCGCCCCTCCTCATAAGACGCTTAACTCTGTAATGGTTTTACGCACAAAACATAATTTACATAAATCCTAAGAGCTGAGAAACACATTTTAATTTTTATGGAAAGAATTGCGAATTTACGACACGAGAAGAACAAAAATATAATATATCGCAAAGAGCGTTGAGTTTGGAATTAAGGTGCCACTTAATCACGACAGAGACAAAAACTTATAGAATCCTCCTAATGTGTCGTGCAAGCTTTTTTTTTCTACGAGACGGATGAAGCCACTTCGGCGCCGAAACAACGGCATGTCTATACAAACAGAAGTAGCTACAATGGCATGCGATAATGAAATAACTTAATTTTGTTCCGGCAAACACATAGATCAACCGAGAGGGGACGGTAGTGACAGTGGTGATTGTTGGTGGCGGCGATGGTGGTGCTGGTAGTGATGGTAATGGTGGTGGTAGTGGTGGTGGTAGCGATAGTGATGGTAGTAGTAGTGGCTGAAAGCGAGCGAATCCAATGCAAAATACGCGTTCGACCGACGAAAAGTGTGCTGAGGTGCAAAGTACACTGTAATCCACTTTGTTAGTTTACGATCTGCTGCTTTAGGACATATCCCTTTTCAACTGGATCACGAGTGAGCCGGATCAATCGGTTTGAGTACCCTTGAGAACATCAAAGTTCAAAAAAATTAAAAGGAAAAAAAGCCAATCCAATCGCGTCTCGAATAAATCAACACTTCCAAAATATATAAAAAAATATATATCGATAAAATGATCCGATTTGGCTACAACCGAAAAAAGTTTGTTCATTCCAGATTTATAAAAATTGAAAGTCTACAAATTCTCACCGAACAAATCGAAGGGTAAAGATTAATTAAAAAGTAAGATAAATAAAAAAAGAATAGCACAAGTCTTTGTGCAAGAAGAGATCAAAAAAGATTTGAATCTATCTCGTTCTAAAAGTGATATAAAATAAAAGGAAAGTCAGAATGAGAATATCATTTCGAAGCCAATCCTATCTTGCATAACTGTATTCAGTTAGGTGGTGCATTCAACAATGTGGTGCATACAAGAGCTCGTCGAGGAGAAAGCGACGGAAATCCGCCGATTTTGTCAGATCAAGGGATTACAGATCACGAAGTAGGATATAAGGTGAAACATGAAGTGCGTCCGTAGTGGCGTGCGGTGGTCGTGTTGGAAGACGAGCGACCATAAAGCTGATTGTAAAAGAATCTTACACAGCAGAGGCTCGGTATCGGTTAACCGAAAGATAGGCACAAAATCCGTATCGTTATCCGAGGGTCGCGTCACACACGGTGAAGAACGAGATGATCGACGACGACGACGGCGACGACGACGACCAAGTTCGATGTGGATGAGGACGACGAGGAACGACGGGCACTTCGCGCCGCAGCAGACCGATGTTCTCCACTTGGTGTGTCCACGTCCATTTGTGGGTCCCGATGGCCTCGAACTGGTCTCTTATCCCCGGTATCGCCCAATCAAAAAACCGGCAGCGTACCGCCAGACGATTGGTCGGACACGGCCACCGTGAAGACTGCAATTGGTCAACTGGCCCGAGTCACCCATGGTTACCGTTTGCATCAACAACATCTACGGTCGATATTACGCGGCTTGCTATACCCGGCCCCGTGTGTGCTCTCCTCCACGTTCAGCGATCCCGCACACAAGCCGCGCGATTAACACCTACGTAACCCCCGGGAGGGGGCGAAATTCTCGAGGGCAACCGCTTTTCTTCCACCACCGATCTTCCCCCGTCGCTCTACGGGGGCGATCCCTACCATGCTGCCGAAGAAAGGCTCTTCGAGAAAGTCGAAGGCGCGACCACCATCGTCGGCTAAGGGTTGCGAAAAGCCGGTGCCACGGCACCCCGGCGCGGCGTGACACTCCAACATCCCGCGACGATTATTTTATTTTCCAAGTTAGCTCGCAATCTCCTTATCGCGGCGGAGCCGTTTCGGGTATCGCGACGCGCACCTTGCGATAGAGGGATGTATTTACGTAAGGATAATCTTAGCAATTAAGTCGGAGCGACAGGCTAAGACTCGGAGGATCTACCAGCGCCGCTGAATCCTATTTTCATAAAGGGAAATTCTCCTCCGCTTAGAGCGTTCGTTGTATCGTAGACTCGTATCAAAGATCGCATTTTAGAATATATCCTTTGTACGCGGATGTTGATTTTATCCGTCCTCAGCCTTTACAAATAATTCTTCTGACGAGCTACGAAGCTATAGACGAACAAGAGCTATTTATAATCCGCAAAAAAAACCTTTTATAATTCAGATAGCAATAAAAAAGGCATTACGTCGAAATACAATCAACTGCTTAATAAAAAAAAAAAAAAAAAAATCGGTCCAACGGTAGATATTCAAAAGAGTATACGTAGAATAAACTGATGAACATTTGATGAAAGCGTAGAATATATTTTCGCAATTGCCAATTTCCATCTCGTACTATTTTGCACGTATACATGAAATCTCAATTCCAAAGTGTCGTATAAACGGCTTCGTCTTCGAAGTCTAATTGCCACTTTAGCGATTGTTGGGTTAATGGTATTAGCTTCGGCTCTGGCTGCGTCCCAGAAACTCTCACTGTCAGCGCTTCGAGCATCGTTCTGTCTTATTTTGAATTAAGCGATGCGATGGAGACGCAACGAGTTACGCTGTTAGCGTTAATTGCTAATTTCGTAACGTATGTTACAAGGGCGCGTATAAATACCCCAATTGCGTTTTCTCATAACCAGGCGAAATGCCGTTCGATTTTGCGAGCGGTTCCATTTCCCGTATCGAATAGATTTATTAGCAATAACAATATTGTCGCATGGCTGCACCAATTGTACCGCAAGCGAATTCGTCAATTTATTCATCTTAGAGAGGGGCTTTCCAAGCGGCAGAAGAAACGTGAGAATCGCTCGCTTTACAAATAAATTAAGCTTAACAACGAGAGTGTTAAATTCAAATCGACACGTTGATTCTTTATATAAAATACGAGATGATAAGGCGCGCCTGAAGATTTTATTACTGATCCGAGGGTTGAATGTAGAACGGAACCTGATCCTGTTGGACATTTTACCATCTCAGATCAGCAAATATTTGTCACGCGAATCATCGACGTGTCTCTTTACGCCATCGAAATCGAAATCCTTGAACATTCGGAAAAGATGCGATTATCCAGCACAACCCGCAGTATTATTCGCGACTTTGGAAAGGAACCAGACTGCTCGAGGTGGAAACGAGGGGTCCGGACGAGTATGTCCCCATTCGACATTCGATTATCCGCGTTATCGATCGCTCGGTCGTTCTACATCCGGTATCTGTGACGACGAAATGAGCGTGGATGCGAGCCATTCCTCCGCAAACGCGCAATCACTATATGTAATGATCCATCCGTAAAAAAAAAAACACAAATTTAAAATTTATTCCAAAATATTTGGACATGATTAGATGTTTATAAGAATATATTATTAAATAACTTAAATTTAGAAAAAAATATTTGGAATAAAATTGTTAATTTTGATAGTTTAAATAAACTAAATGTGCCAAAGTCCAGGATTGCGCAGCGTTTGTTCGAAATCACGATTTATTTGATAAACGCAACAAATCGCGATGGAAAGACAACGAATCGTGAAGAAAATAATTAAATATTCGTTTCTGACAATCAATATTATAAAATCGATACCGAAATGCGAAAGCGGCACACAAACCAGTGGAAGAAGGGCGACGTGTGATAAATAATTCAGAAATTAGATAATATCGTGCACGTTGCTCGTTCTATGGAAACTGGTTCGATTCGCTTGCCTTGTTTTTTAAGAAGAAATCGTATTACCCGACACGCCAACCTTGTTGTCCTGCACAATGCGAACGAGTTCACCAATGCCGCTTGTCAATTAAGCCCACACGAGCGCATATCTCGTCCGATCTAATAAAATATGACAAATCTCTGCCAATTTGAAACGAAATCAGTTCGAATTTCTTGCTGTATTTCAAAATAGCATCGATTTCTGTTCTTTTCATCAACCCAGGAAGTTATCAATTCAATTTAGCATAAGCTCGAATAGAAGGAATTTTGCGTCTTAACAGTACGCATATCAGGAATCATAAGTAATATTTAACATCTATCCAATATGAGAACATGGCGATTTATTTAAAGTTCAATCAATCCCTCCAGAAATAAGCCTCGTGTGTATCGATGCTGACGGTATTATTAGCTTGCCACTTCTTATCGAATTAGCGGCGTAGCATGCGATAAAATTATAAGAACAAAATTAAGGAGTCACGCGAATCGTGGTGCTACAAGAAACGCTAAGAGATTTATTTTGACGATGACGAACAACCACAACTGTGAGAACATTTGTAGACGCGATACGACAAACTTGGCGATGCATTTTCTGCCTGGAATCGTCCGATGATAAATCCTTCAGTTTGGAGCGATAAAGATTTTCATATTTCTTATTTGTGAGTACAATGCATCTTTCTCCTACGAGGCCATCAGTAGAATCACTTTACGCATCTCACTCTTGTAGAAAGTATAATTATAAAAGTTGAGATTACCAATGAAATTGTCGCAGCTTGTTAAAATTTTATAAGGCAGTCGTGAGAAAGTTGATAATAATAAACGCGCTTAAGAAATATAAAGTTTATCAATGTAAATTTTTAAATCGCAACTCTGCTGTGCACTTATAATGCCTGTTAAAAAGTTTAAAGAAGAATATCTATTTATATGCTCACTTTATATTATCAAACTTGTCTCCTTTCTTGAATTTGTGTTAAAAAAAAGGATAGGGAACATTCATCTTTATTTATTAGGAGGTGGATGCTGCGTGGTAAACGATCCTGAGAAGAAGTCGCGGAAGTGAGTTGCGAGGAGACAACAATGCGCGAGATCGACGGAGGTAGCGCGCGAAGAGAGGGTGATGACCGGAAAGGGTGAATGAACGGAAATCACGAGCGACTTCGAAGGGAAAGGGAGAATACGTGCGAGCGAGCGGTAAGAAGAGAAGACGCGAATGAAGAGAGTCGGGAAGTGAGGAAGGAGAATTTATAGTTTACGCTACGAGATGCTTCACTCTGTAGGCGCAAAAACATAAGAGAAAATGATGCGGCACCGTCGCGGTGAAAAAGCACGTGGCACACTTTGCGACTGTGTCACGATGAAAAAGCACGCACCAAGAAACGCGCGCGTGACAGTCTCTACTGTTGTCACGATAAAGAAGAACGCGGGCAAAACATGCAGCGAGTTTGATAAAGCTGAAGTCGCTGATTTCGAAAAAACCGAGATCCTCGAGAGAGAAAAAAAAAAAAAAAAACGAGAAGTTTGTTGTTACGCTAATTTTTAAAAATTCTGAAATGTCTTTAAATTAATGGAGACTATACGTTTCGTGATGCTCGATATTCGTTCTTCACGTTCGAGGAAAGAATCTCGTGGACGAAAATGGGACTGTCGAGTAAACAGCGTCATGACTAATAAACGAATGGAATGTTTCGGAGAGCGTCGGAGCGAGCGAGGAAAAAGGATAGTGCATCGCCGGTCTCGTTCCCTTTCATTTAGCAAGCTCGCAGTCCTTCGACACCGCGGTCCCAGAATGCCCTCGGGTCGTGAGAAAGATTCCTCAGATCGTTTTCATCCAACTACGAGGAAGGCGAGTACAACCGCGAGGACTGTTTCTTTCTCTCCTTTTCTCTCTCTCTCTCTCTCTCTCTCTCTCTCTCTCTCTCCCTCTTCGTCTCCACTCCCTCTCTGCCCCACCCTCGTATCGGCGACGATTTTTTTCAGCTTTCGAAACCGGCTCCGGCGCGAGGACAATGGTCTTCACCATCGTGCGACCCGGCGTTCCACGCGAAAACGCTCTCATCGTTCACGATCAAACGACGGTAATCACCGTGATTTCTTCGTTCCTCGCGGATCATTTCGCGTAAGCTACCTTCGAGGGAAGTTTTCTTCGCGAATAAAGGCGTTTTTACCGTGGAACCTCCATCCCGAAGAATTTATTACCACTGGTTCGCCAGGATGGTCGTGCCTCTCGTAAACAGATACGACAGGGCGTATCGTAATTAACTCTCTCAGCGTTGAGTCGTATCTTAATACCGGTACATACTCGCTACGTACGCCACAAAGATAATTCTATTACATGTTTACATCCAAAGTGCTCGGACGAATAATACTCACGTTTGCGGTCTCCGGGACCGGAGGCGCGTTTGCGAAAGTGTATGGTATATCGCATGTGGTAATGCACGACCGAGAAGAGAGTGATCCGAGAGCGAATCGGATGCTTTCAAGAGCTAAACGTGTAGCTCAGAAGCTTATGAATGTAGTAGGATTTAGTAACCAAGATCTTCTGGTCTGATTTCGTTTAATATTTGGCACGCGTTTGCCGTTCAGTCGTGTGCCAATTCTTAGATTTATTTTCATCCCGATACGATATAAATAGAATGCGAAATGATCAATAAACACAATTTTCGAAAAACAAGAGAGCGTCATGTTTATAAAAAAATTGACGAGATCCAAGAAAATTTTCATTTTTATGCATAACAAATTCGCATAAATACACAAACACGCGCGCAGGCGTGTACGCAAATACTATTAATATTATAATATTCACGTTTTCTACTCGATAGTTTCGCAAGCCATTTACCATCATCGATTTATCGCATATTGCTAAGTAGACTTTATCGTATTGCAGAAACGTGACCCGGAAATTAGAAATCTGTTGCTGCAAATTTTCTGATCTGTAATATTGTTTACATTGCGTCACCATTGTTAGCACTTGAAGCAGCTTTTCGATAAGTATAAAACATACTTATCAGCAGCATTTTCTCGCTGCAACGTTGATTTTTGCATTATCGCACCGCAATTTACGCAACAGCCTCATTTCGCAATACTCTAAACAAAACAAATAGATTTCTCGCCATGCATTATTCATTGGCGTTTCAAATATCATAAGAAGTTGAGGGTGTCATGAAAACAGTAACAAGTGATAAGTAACAAAAAAGATATTCCTTTCAGGATGAATAAAATTTGCATCGCCTTTCCTTTGATTTCCTTTGGTACGACATAACCGCGTGCGTGAGAACTTGGCGTTCCGCTCAATGTATCGCAGAAAATGCTCGGGAGGCTCGGCATCGGGCTTTCCTCGTGGCGAGTTTCTCCAACTTCGGGGAAGGAAAGTGTGAAAATACTTGCCCCCTCTTCTCCCTCGGTCTCCCCCGATCCCCCCCCCCCACACGCGCCACTTGGAAGTTCCGCGGCGGAAATCTCGCCCAGACGGAACTTTCCTATCGACTCTTCTCTCGCACGAAGGAAGGAAGAGAAAACTCTCTCGTGGATGCCTCGTGGCGGGGACGATTAACGTTCGGGAGAGATAAAAAGTACCAAAAAGGACAGATATCGTTTGTGACTTCCGCATCATTCGCAATCGCCGTCGACCCATTATTAGTTGCGGTTACGCTGAGCAAAAGGAAAAAAGCAAAAGGAAAAAAAGAACGGCTGACTGACTCATCTCATCGTCGGATAATAATGAGAGATCCCAACAATTGAACTACTAATCTTTTACACAGCTAAAACGCAGCGATCGTAAATGATACTTTTGTATGTTCTTTTTTTTTTTTAAATTGCAACCATAGAATAAGCGACATTATTCAACGATCGCGTTAAAATTCAACAGGAGTATGTATATGAAGATTTAAAGCGACTACGCGTGAAATATCATGAAACAAAACAAAACTACCCGGTGCTGTAATAATAGATATACACGTATATATATATATATATATATGAAATACGGAAAGCTGGCAGATGACGGTTTCCGAACGCCTGCCCGTCCGCCCACTACCCCGAGGCGAATATTACTTTTCACTTGGGTGGATTCGATATTACAGGTATAGAACAATCGAGAGTCTGCGAAAGCAGCGCAGCCCCCTACGCTACCGCGGCCTCGGCGGTTGTTAGATCGAGGGTAGAGAATAGTAGAGAGAGAGAGAGAGAGAGAGAGAGAGAGAGAGAGAGAGAGAGAGAGAGAGAGAGAGAGAGAGAGAGAGAGAGAGCGATTATGGTAGTAGAGACCGTTCGTGGTATCAATATTTTAAGGGTGCACGTTCCTCCATCGATCGCAGCTTTTCTGCATAATTAATCGCCACTCCACCCCCGGCACGTCGACTCTCGCCGTCGAAAGCACCCGCACACGTGCACACGTATACACCACCGCCACCGTCGCCGCCACCACCACCACCATCACCGGCACCTTCCGCCTTCTTTCTCTCTTTCGGCCGCGCGTATCAGGCTGAATGGCGAATCTCGGAGACCGAATCCGCGTTACTACGGCAAGTTAAGTGGATTTCGATCGAATCCGCGGCACCACGGAAGTGCGAGGCGGAGAACGATAGGAAAGAATTTCAGATATTTGTTCCTCTGCAAAGGTTCCCGCGGGAAAACTGGCACTGGCAGATAAGCCAAACGAGAGACTTCCGGAGAAATGAAGATATTTCCCCATCTCGTTTGCCAGAAAACTCGGTTACTGTTTCGTTACGAATGCATGACTTATCGCTTCGGAATAATAAAGTTCGGAAAAGCAGGAGGCCCGTCCCAGTTTCCGTTCCAGTCTCTCACCTCGAAAGACGGGACGCCTTATTTTTCACCTAGATTGCCTCGGAAAGTATAATAAAGGTCAGTCCTCTCGACTGACGGGACCGATACCTTACGGAAATCAGCCACATAAATCTAAATTCGCGCAAATAGGATCCTCCGGGGCGATGTATCGTCGACTTAAATCTCGACCATAATCTGCCGAGGTTAATCTTTCGAAACGAAGCTTTTGCGGAGAGAATTAAGATGTGGCGTGCGTTTTCATTATTTTAAAATTATAGTCAAATATCACGCAACTTCAGCTCAAGCATAACGATGAAATGTGTTAATGAAAACCTTGTAAAATGTATAACTAATTTTATATATTAATCGAGAGCAAAGGCTTTAGCTATTAATAAAGATGTAAGTCAACGTTATTTTCCTCTAAGTCGAATTTATGAAGATCGTTAGTTTCATTTCTGCAGGGAAGAAAAATTTTTCGTGCGAGTACGCATTAAAAAAAATATATTTAAAAAATTCCAAATATTTGACTTAATACAGAAAGCAAACATGAAAAGAGAGATGTTATAAAACCAGCGTGTGGAAATTCACGCTGGTCGATGAACGCAAGCGAGATGGAAGAAGCTAGCCAAAGTTCAATATTTAAATCCGGATTATCCACGAAGGATAAATTCTGAAGATTTAGAGCGATCGTATTCTATCCCGTCATAATCATTAAGCTAGATTTTGAGCCCTTACTAGATCGAGCTTCCTTCCCTTCCGTTTCATCCCGGGGTGCCACATGAGACAGCAATAGACTCGTGGGAACTTAATCATTTTGCAAAAATGCAGATCTCGAGATCCAAAGATGCAAAAACGATCTCAGCTGTACGTAATTAAAGTATTTTTATTTAAGCTCGTAGATATAACTCGGAAAAATTCAGTTTCTCAAATTTGCTTCTTTTAAAAACAATTGCTTTTATTAATTTAAATCGAAATGCACAATCATATTTATTTTGAGCGATGCAAATGGAAAACGCGCGGATAGGAAAACGCGCGTACTTGAAACATAAAGTTTTTCCGCGAATGTAAAAAGTATCCCTGAGCTACCACGGACTATATGTGTCTGTGCATGCAACAGTGGAAACTATAATTACGCGAAAGAGGAAAAAACGGCCGATCGAGAGGGCTTCGCGAGGGAGGTGGACGCGAGAAATGCATGATAAGAAGGAGAGAAGACCGTCAGAGGTGACTAGATAGAGAGAGAGAGAGAGAGAAAGAGAGAGCGACTAGAATAGGGAGGCGATTGCGAGAGGAGGGAAACGGGGAGAGGAGAAAACGTTTAGAGGGAACAAGTATTGGAAAGAGCGAAACCGGCAAGAATGGCAAACTACTGTGGGACCATGCATCTGTCCTAGCATATTTGATATTCCTCCTCCTTTCGCCCTCCCACGGTCCCTCTATCCGAGCTTCCTCCTCCGTCTCCTCCTCCTTCGTTTTCTTGCATCTATATCCGCGGCTTTAAGTCCATGTCACGCAGCACGAAATCCTCCTCGCTGAGTCGAGCGTACATGAGTCGAGGCGCAAAAATCCACGCGGGGAAAAATATGAGAGACGACGGATAATCACTTTGAATCATCTTAAACGTCTCTACTTCCATGGCAAACAGTAAATTTTGCATCATATTTTCCGTAACCTTCACATTATCACGCAGACTTTTGCGTTAAAATATTTCTCATCACTCGGCAAGGAATATACATACATACATACATACATATATATATATATATATATATATATATATATATATATATATTATGTAATAGCTATAACGTTCAGCAAGCCATGACAACAGATGTGTGAAATAATATAATTGTCGTATACGCGCGCGAGGAAATAATTCCACGGATGGGGTAGACAATTATTATACGTTATTATGCCAGTCACGACTTGGCGACGCGGTCCGACATTTACGTCGTTTACTTTGTTTCTTTTTAAAAGAAATTAATGCGTTTCTCTCGTCTCGTCCGAGCGCGACGTTTAACGCGCGGGATTACTGCGTCATTTGGTTTTAGCACGTGACAAGTTTTTATCCGTACACCTATTGCAATACGACGCGAGTCTTACCTCCGTGGTAATTTACTTACTGCCAAAGGACGTGGCTCGCGAGTGACACGCTCGACCCGAGCAAGGATTCAGGCCGCTTGAAAATTTATGAGAGGATATTTCAGGTAATCGTGAGTACGCCACTGCTGTGCTGTGCTGCGCTGTGCAACTTTGGCGTCCGGCGTTGGCGACGGCGTAGAAAAAAAAAGGCGGCTCGATAAAAAATCGATTTACCCGTAATGGTATGCGTTTCCCACGCTGCGACATGGGCACGGTTGCAAATCATTGTGATCTCGCTGTTGCATATCATAAATTAAACGCGCAGGTGGAGAACGCGCAAGTTACGCGAAGGAAGGATATAATGTAATTTAGAGTTACATCGAGCCCAGCGCACGTACGATCGATCGAAAACAATGGAGCAATGGAAAAAACGCCGATTCCGGCGAATGTAAATTATTAAGCGTTTTGTTTCCAGCGTATTCCCGTGATCAGAGGGAACTTTTGTTACAAGTGGAACTTCTAATTACAAACCGCCGTGCCGTATATTGTACTTTCGTCTCGCAAACGCACCTCGCGTGGGCGGCGGCGGCGTAATGTAATTAGCTGGACGCATCGGACGATCGCGTGGGAGGCGAGGGCGAGCTTAGTGGGACGCTGCGTGATATGCCCGTTACACCGTAAATTTGTTAAACTTTTTCGGTTCAATCGTAAAACTCAATTTTGTTTATTCTATCAATGTTTGCACATTCCCGATCCATTTGATCCAACGACGAAGAAGATGAAAAAAAAAAAATCAGGTTTTTTTTCAGATATTAAATTACATCATTTCTATAACTTTGGTATTTTTCTTTAGGTAGAGATATTAGTTCGGTCAGCACGCCATTATTGTGAAACTATTTAACGAGATCGTGCGACCATTATTATCTACGTTAATGAGCGTCGCAATTAGAGACGATATAAGTGGAGAATGACCTGAAACCGTACGACTCGCCCAACTCTAGGCGAGTGTGATATGCCTGTGTTCTTAAAAACCGCTTCTATTTGTTTTAGTTTTTCTATTGTTCAGAGCGATTCGTTTCATCGCGCGTTTTCACCGCCGCGGCACGTTGATGCGTTGAAAATGTGATGCCCGTGCATTGATGTCACCCGAAAACGAAAACGCTGAGATTCATATCTCACTTTTATCTGCTCATTTAGCATGCTAACATGTAGTTTACGTTATATAAAATATTAAATACACACATTAAAAAATTTCATAAATAAATGATGTACGAATAAAATGATGTACGTATGATTTCAAGTTAACAAATTTTTGGAAATGTTAAATAAAGATATTACGACGAGTGTGGTTACGAAAGACGTGTGTATGTGTATGTGTGTGTATGTGTGTGTGTGTGTGTGTGTGTGTGTGTGTGTGTGTGTGTGTGTGTGTGTGTGTGTGTGATTTTTCTTTCTCTGCAGATTTAAAAAAAGTAGCTTTATCTTTACGAAATATTAATTTAGAAATGACTGCGCGAGAAAATTTTAAATTCTGTTTGTTCGTCGAAACCGACAGTTTGATACAACGTTGAACATCGTGGAACCTCGGCACAGACGAGGAGGAGGTTCCCGACACACGACCACGACGATGTTCCCCACATTGCTGGCAACGAGTCGCACGTACACGTCATCCTTAATAATTCACGAACGGCTCTATCTTCCACCGCGAACTATTCTCGCTCGACCACCTCCGAAGAGGGGAAATACTCGTCAGGGACTCGTGAAAGTCTTGGCGAGGTACGCAATAAGAAAAAACATGGAGACAAGCAAATTCAATGACGAAAGATCGCACATAAACGATGGACCGCAATGCGGAACCGCGCGATTTCATCCCTCGACTCCTTCTCCTTCCCCCTTCTATCTCCATCTCATCCTCTGACCATCTCGTTTTTTAGCAATTAATTTAAATTAATTAAAAACAAAGCGATTACATTAAGTCTTTTTATTTGTAAACGCTTATAGACCCAAAAATATTTTTAACAATAAAGCATTTAAGAATGACAGGCAATTTAAAATCATAGCTGGATTTTAGTGCTTAATAATTCTTTTTTTAATTTATACGTATATATATATATATAAATTATATAATTCAATAAGCTTTATTTTTGCAATCAACTAGATGCCATTACTAACGAACTTACAACGTAGTCAAAATCAGAGCTATATATCCTTCCAATCTTTCTTTTATTCGAATTGTTCGATAAACTAAAAGCGATACCTAAATCAATCAAGTATCTAAATTGTCTATAAACACAGATAAACAGATGAAATACTAAAAATAAAAGCAAAAAAAAATATATACACAATAAGCAGAAGCAGCTATTAGATAATGAGAAATAATCCAGGCTATTTAATGAAACGAAACATAAAACATTTAATAAGACAGAGAGAGAGAGAAAGAAAAAGGTGACTCCTCCATCATAGGAGGTAAACATATTGAAAAAGTTAACAAAGTATGAGATTAAAATATATGTACGGAACATATCTCTTTCCCTCGCAGACTCGCAAACTCGAGTCGATAACTGGAAAAGGAGAGAAAGAGAGGAAACAAAAAGGGAAAGAGAAAGGAAGGAGAATTATTAAAAGAAGTCAAGATCTCTGATATCCGGACTATTCAAGTGCGATCAACCTGTGAAAAGAGAGGCAGGGGAATTTAACCCTTCGCTGAGCGGATTCATTCCCAGCGAAGAATGCCACTCGATTCCGCTCGTCCCGTAATCTGATTTATTTTTAATTCGGGACTAATAACTCTCTTACGGTGCTCTACGATTTAATTTACAAGCGTCATAAGATAAAGAGGTTTCTCAACTGGTGTTACATAATTCTTTATTATTCCCACTAAGTTGCTAATATGCTCTTCGTCTCATATAAAGCCGGTCGGTCTAACTCCGCCTTTCCCCATTCGGAGTAAGTACAATGAATACGGCGGGATCATCCTTCGGCATGTTTCCCAATTACAACACTTGCCTTTTGTTCTCACGAGCACGGTGCTCACTCGTTGCTGAATTGAAGCCAACGAGCGTACACATGATTATCGGCCGTATAATATTACAATGAGTAACATAAAGAAGAGGGTAGTCGGTAAGTATTTAAAGACGTGTAAAGTTGGGCAAAAGGGCAAACAGTACTAAAATAACTGGAGAATACGGAGAGTCTCCACATGCGTGCCTATTCACAATCTCATTCTCATCGATTAACTTTGACATTTCGATAGAAATTGTGGAATCGTGCTCTGTCTTTATCGGAGATATCCTAGTGCCTGATATATATTGGTATGCCGATTTGTAATCAGTGATGTAACTCTATGTCACGTAACAAGATAGTACCTTCTATTTAAGCAACATCAACATTTTCAAACTTAAATTTTAAAGTTCTAAATTTCGCGAATGAATGAAATTCTTAAATTAATATGCAATTGCACTTTAATCATTGTTTTATCTTTCTTATTTTTAATAATTTGTTATTAACGCTGGATGTATACTATGTCAGCTTTATTTTAACAAAGTATTGCAAAATATAAAAAAAAACACAAATTTCGCTGTATAACTTCTTATCTGTGCTTGTTCTGCGCTGCGAGATAAAATAATTTACATTCAAGAGAGATAGCCTATGAAATAAAGGTATTTAATGAACGTCATTTAGAGTGAAAGTTTTTTCGAGAATGTTACTACATACGAGACACAGTGTTACTTTATGGTACCACTCCACTAATACCAACGAACCAGCTTATCTAATAGCAGAGACAAATCCGGATCAGATATAACTACAGGAGTTGACCATTTAATTACTCCTTTGGAGTAAGATAACACGCGATCACGCGAACCACAAGTTTGGGAACAAGATTGATCTGATTATCCATAAAACAAAGCGACATAAATCGGTATTCATGAAAAAGCGAAGGGTGTATTCGGGAATTTATCACGAAATTCCGCGACGCGCCGATGAAGATGTAAACGATTCACGGACGTCTCGTACAATTGTAAGAATTTGAACCACTTTGGATGCCTATCGCGGCACCACTTGGATTACGTGCCAAGATTGCACGGAACAATGAGCGTCGTACTCCGAGAAATCCTTTGGCACCGCTCACCGCCGCAGCTGCTACCGTAACTTGTGAATTGAATACTGCCCATTGATATTAAGTTAGTAAAATCATAAATCGTTACGCTCGCATTGTGTTATCCATTTATCGCGTTGCATTTTGGCTGGCATTCTAACGCAGATGAAATTAGAGAAATGCACATACATCGATTCTATTATTACATTTATAAAGAAGATATCAAGGATAATATCTTTACTACGGAGGAGATACTCTCATTCATCGAAATTGATACAGTTGCCAAAAATATTGCGGCGAATCCAGCAGCCGTCGCTCTCTCTCTCTTTTTTTTTTTTTTTTCATATCGCGTGTATTAAGAATAAGAAAAAAACGAACGCAAAAAGAGGTAAAAGCAAAACTTCCACAGATATAAAAGCGAGAGGAGAATACTCAGATGGATCATTGAATACAAGTTCAAGGTCATGTAGCATGTCGGAACAAGCTTTCACATCGGACGCATTTGCATTGCGATCATATCAAAACTCGTGACACCTACAATTACAAAGTCTATGACATTGAACGCCCACACATTCCGACTAGAATTCGAATCACAAAACGCCGAAAATTATTCCCAAAGACCTCAAATTTTTTAATAAATATGTAAGTAATGTTCATTCTTGAATAATTATAAAATTATAATATATATATATATATAAAATTAACGTTTTATTTATCTTTTTGATTAATTTTATTTTTAAGAATTATTCTCATTATTGTTCTCACAAATGTCTCAGTTTAAATCGGCTAGATTCGATCAATAAATAATACAATTAAACCGGGAATTTATGTTTGCACGAATTACCCAAGGCCAAGCGTTTCCATTCATCAGGCTCAAACACAAACATGGTCGGACGATCGCTAATGCCGAAAGCTTGTAATTAAAGCGTGTCGGAATGATAATAGAAAACGACAAATTCTCTCCTGACAACTTGCGAAGAAACATGTTTTCAAATACGTATACGCGATCGCTCTGTGGTAACTTGACCGATAATTCAACACGATCGATAGGAAAACAAAAATTAAATTATTTGAAGACTAGAACGATTAACACGCGTATTTCCGACGAGGCATCCCTGCTTAGCAGGACTGCTTTACTTCCGCAGACCGACGTCACGTTCGACGTGGCAAATTGGCCTATCAATTCGAATTAAACCTGAAAGACACTCGTCGACACTTTTTTACGATCGCACCCATTAACCGCGATTTACACGTGGCTCGTCTGACAGGCAGTTCTCAGAAGATACCTTGAGCAACAGCACCTGGCATGCAAGCGATTCGACCCGCCGCCGTAGTCTGCCCGCCGCGCGAACTCGTTACGTAAAACGACGATGCAAGTTGTACGGGGCTCGGTTACGAGAGACAGGGACGAGACGGGCGCGCGTTTAGGCGCGTTGAGGCTCGATCTTCCTCGAGATTCCTGGTTCTCGAGTTCTCTTACCTGCCCTTACCTGGTTAACTGCTCGCGTAATCGGAGAACGCTTTAAGACGATACACATCTCGTACGCCGGTTTCTCACAAGGGGCTTCTCTCTCACGTGAAAAGTACGCCGGGCTCTCGATACGGTCGCGCGGCGTTTTTACGGAAATGAGAAATAACGAGGGAAATAACGGGGTGACAATGAGAGAAACGAGAATAATGAGCGAACACGTGTGTACATATATCGCAGTAGTGGTTGAATAACGGACCCGATTAGAGAAGTCGCGAAACAACCGCGAATCAATATCAATATTGTCTCTCGCGGTTGACAACCAAGAGCGCATTGTAGTTGAACATTGTAGTTATTACGTAGGATCGTAAATCTCTTTTGCCGGCAAGGCGACGATCAGATTTAATAGCGCGCTCCCAGATGACATATTAATCCGCAGCACACGCGCACGCACGCACACACGCACACACACACACACACACACACACACACGCGCGCGCGCGCGCGAAATCGCACGTCGCTTTCAATCCTCTCGACTAATCCTAACATGACGGTGATTTTTGTTTCAAAGTAACACGGGCATGCCATCAATATTACACCCTCGGTACTGTCCGCGCTTGTAAAATAACATCCGCCAATACATCAAATTAATCCCTTTCAATTCAACGCTTGACTCATTTCGCTTGTACCTACACTGACTAACGAGATGCAGAATCAGTAGCTCACTCAACAACAGCTTCGATAAACATTTATGAGAGACTCGCTCGAAGACTTTCGCAAATCGACAGATAAAAACTCGTGAGAGGGTGAGCGCGTATGAGAATGATTACGAGCTGAATTGGCATAGACTGAGAACGCAAACTATGGCCATTTAAAAACATTGCAATTGAAAGTGGAAACGCGACGCAATTAAAGCGGAGCGGTGCTCCCGTCGACGATAAAATTCCATTCGACGTCGCAAGAAGCGAGAATTAACGGGGCGAGTAATCTCGTAACCTCGTGAATGCCATAAGAGTGGCGGCATCGCGAGGAAGAAAGAAAAAAAAAGCGACGAAGAACTTACGCACACGCGTAACGCGTCTCTCATGCATATGTCCGTCTTTATGCGCGCGCGAGCGCGCGCACGTGGTGTGTGTGTGTGTGTGTGTGTGTGTGTGTGTGTTGTATGTTTCACGATTTGCCACGCTCGCGGGGAGGACCTAGATAGATCAACACCAGCGGCGACGGCACAACCGCTGCATTCCATCCATCGTAAAAGTGCATACGGAGTTCCAAGGACTACGAGTCGGCGGGACGACAGCAAGCAGGAGAAAGAGAAGGAGGAGAAGGAGGAGGAGAAGAAGGAGAAAGAGGAGGAGGAGGAAGAGGAGGAGGAAGAGGAGAAAGAGAAGGAGGAGGAAGTAGTGGTAGTGGCAGGAACGTGAGAGGAGGCGAAATTCAAAAAGGGAAACTCCGCAGCAGAGGGACGCGACGAGGAATGCTAGCGTTGTCGCAATCCTCTTGGGCAATCACCCTCTCGAGGGGATAAATTCCGTCCTCTCGCGCATCACGTGCAGGACATATTCCGTCCTTCCGCGCGTCGTCGAGGAGTTAATTACAAGCATCGTAAACTGGTTTATTCAGAAAGTAATTTTCTATCGCAAAATAAATACATCATTATCGCTGCCTAAATAATTTTACGAATATTTTATTTATCTGAACAATGATTTCCGTGATAAGAATTGATAAGGTCGAGGTAATTGAATATAACCAATGCGCTCCATTATTATGTAAATTATTTGAACCATTCGGACTTTCAATGGCTTGTATATGAATAGCTAAATAGGAGGAAGGTAATATCGCCTGGACACGCTGACGCAAATAGCGCGCAACGAATGGATGTGCAATCACGATCCGCGTTATTAATGAATTCTCGCCTGTCATTATAAATAGATGCATGCTGATTAATATTCTTATAAGTGAAATTGTAAATTGGATAGAGACAAACGTGAAGTATTGCACAGTTGTTTCGCAGTTTCTTTACAAAGATCTGACAAAGCGTTTGCTTATTTATATATCAGAAGAGAATTAAAGAACAAAGATGTCGAATGAATTAAAACAAAAAGGCAAGAAGACAAAAAGGAAATGAAATGCGCGTACAAAGCAAATAATTTGAACAGCTGTCGAGGTAACACCTTATCGGACTGACTACATAGCGTAATCTATCCTATTTTAGCTCCATGTCATTCGCACAAAGCGGTTTCACTTTACTTTAGCCACCCGTTTTCCTCGAACAGATGGCTAACTAGAACGCGACGAAAGCATGCGAATCGATGACACGTATCGCTTTACTCGCGGTCTGCGAAGAGCATATTCAATCGCAAATTGTCACCGCGAAAAGGTAAAAATTCAATTAAAATATAGAGATATTTACAACCTGCGTGAGTGGCACGAATAAGAGAGCGAAAGATTATAAAATATAATCCATCATCAGTCATCTATCGGAATTGGTTTTACTTATCGCCACTTAATTTCCTCGCAATTATTTTATTAACACTTCGAATATCATAAATAAGGAATATACGGCGAAATGTATTGTTAAATACGCTACAGTTATTCGCTAACAATCATTTCCGCGACGCATCGAGACAGAATCAATTAACGAGTAAATAATTTTTTTCATTTTGAGAGAGAGAAAGAAGAAAATCGGACGTAATCAATTGAGGAGACAGAGAAGAGTTGAGAGAGAATTACATGGTTAATTTATCGCTCGGCGAAACACAGTTTGCTAGTTACGGAAACAAAATATCTCATTTCGTTCGTGTGAGAGAAAGAGAGAGAGAGAGAGAGAGAGAGAGAGAGAGAGATATGCGGATCTATGCGCACGAGAAGTTCTATTTTTCCGATATCTAATTAAGAGTTCCGCCATCTATCGCGCGCGTAAAAGATAGCGGAACTTCCCGTCGTTTTATTGAAGTCGCGGAGTCTTTCGCAGTGAATAAAATAAACCATTAATTTCCGCCTTCTCCGCGGAAAGCTAAAATGTCCGAGACGTTTCTTCCTCCGCCTCTTAATCATCCGGCGGCCTCGGAGAGTATATATCCGCAGTTACATCCGCTAAAAAATAATCCGGCTGTAATACAGGCACACCCTTCCCATCCTTTTTAATTCAATTTAATATCTGTTGAACTGGCGAGATATACTAAAGGGCCCGAAATACCGCAGCGCCTTAGGGCTTTTCGGCCGACACGAACGCTCCATCGCAAATTGCGATTGCAAATAATACGAATACATCTATCATTCCGCACCCTCATCCTCCCCTCTCTCTCTCTCTCTCTCTCTCTCTCTCTCTCTCTCTCTCTCTCTCTCTCTCTCTCTCTCTCTCGCTTTTCACCCCCTCCCACGTATCGATTATAACGCGCGTGGGAAATAATCGACACCGACCGCGAATGACGTTGTCTTACGACGATCCGTTTAGCGTAAAAACAGCTCACTAGGCTAGATTATAAAATTACCCGCAACTGGGTCAATTTGTCCGTCGTCCACGTGTTATTACCGCGCGCGCGATGTCAGTGTTACGCCGACTGCTACGCGCTGAAAGTGCCGGACCTGTTTTAAGTGATAAAAGTGTAATCAAGGTTGACCAGCGGCTGCGGCGACGGCGGCAGCGACGGCGGTCGATCCCTTTGCATAAATCGTGAGACTAACTCGCGCGGGAGATTGCCAAGTAATCAAGGCTAACCTGTAACCCGCGCGATCCGCGCGTTTTCTCAAGACCTAGAATCTGTCTAGGCATACCTACGTGTTTGAAGTAACAACACTCGGCTCGCTCTCCGACGTTGGTCAATGCTAATCGCGGTTAACTCCGTTTCACCATCTTTGTTTACGTTACAAATAGAGCGAGCACGTTAGTTAAATAAAAAGAACGTTTTTACGTTTTTCGTTCCTTCGGGCTTCGATCTTCAAACCGAGCTTCGAACACGTTCAAATATCTCTACCTAACATCGATGATAATCCGACAAACATCTGTAATATCGATACGCCTCATTACTTCTTTTTCACGCGACATGAAGATTCCAAGTTAAAAAAAAGATTTGACGTTAGCTGCAGGGCATTAACTTTGTTACGCGCACCTGCTATCAGGGGACTGACACTTCCTCTCCCGCAAAGGGAAAACAAATTCAACCTACAAACCAGGTAATAAAAAGAAACCTTGAACCATAACGATTCACAAAGAAGCACCGACCATTGCCGGCGTCCTCCCTTACCCCCTGCTCGGCGCCACGGCCGCAGCCGCAGCCGCAGTCATCGTCGTCGTCGTCGTCGTCGTCGCCGCCGCCGCCGTCGCCGCCGCCGCCGCTACCAATACCACCACCGTCGTTGTTTTCCACCCGGCACTTAGTGGAAACAACAAAGTGCGTGTCCCAGGCACGCGCGCTCGCGTGCCGGACGGGCGTGTGAGAACGGCATGTCGTGCGTGTGAATCCGCACGGCAGCGCGCGTGTGCCGGCGCGGCGACGTTAATGTTTGCAATCACAAGTTGAAAAGTTTTGTGATGGCAACCGCTTCGCCGGCCAGTTACCCTGGTAACGCTTTGTTGTGCCATTGTGTCGAGTGGCGGAAGGAGAGAGGGAGAGAGGAAGGGAAGGAGGATAGGAGGGTTGGGAGAAATCCACCCCCGTACGGGCGAACCATTGCCCGCCCGCCCGCCCGACCTCTCCGCTGAGAAATTGGATGAAACGGCCGAGCTATACATCCCGAACCTTTATCCCCTCGATTGCCACTCGGGGACGAACTAACTCGGCTTGACCTAGCCCAAACTCCCCCTCTCCCTCTCCTACTCTGCCTTTGCAAGCTCCCCTACGAAAAATGAGGAGTCTCGCGTCTCCTCTCCCATCCCTCTCTCGCCCCTCCCTCATTTTCACGCAATCTTGGAATTTTGAATGAGGACGATTGAAAGAGGTCACCGAAAGATATAGTCGTCGAATTCTAGCGCATCTTGCCAATTTAAATATGCTGTCAAGTAAATAATATCTAGGAACATCGAATGAATTTGTGAATTAATGAAAAATTACCTGGTTTCGGGAGACTCGTCTCGTCCCCGATAACTCGACAATTTCGTACGGATCGTTCAGACGCGAGCAGCAAGAATCGATTTGAAATCGAGTTGAAATTTAATAATTTACATTAGAGACGAGGTCGAGCGTGCGAACGGATCGTTTGTTCAATTTAAAGTAGTATAATTATCGCGAGTACGGTTGACATCGTGAAATAATTGATAATATAGAATTCGAATTATATCGCCGTGTAAGGCAAGTCACTTCGCCGACGATTGCTCGCGAGGTAAAAAATATCTTCCAGATCGGGCTATTAATAGAATTGTTGCCCAGGGAATTTTCAGCCGTCGCGACGTGTATCCTAATATCAACCAACACACATATATAAAGCACGTGGCACGATGCTAAATGTTATTCGATACTCGGTAAGATTTTCAGACACAAAGCGTCACGACCTTATGCGATTTTCGATGGCCTACTTGAGAAGTATCGTATAAATGAGATCAACATTTGAGAAAAAAAGAATGTTATTTTCTTTCGAATTTAAAACGGTTCTTCAAACGCGTTCTCCGCGCGGAATCGAAGAACTTTGCGGATATCAAACTCATAAAAATGCGTGTATTCGAGATACAAATTTATTGGTGGAACAATACATCCTGCCTGGAGCCAAGAATAGCATAACACTTTCCCATTTAAGCGAGAAAATTTCGAAAGAAACCGTAAAATTGGCACTTGAATCACTGCTTAATAATTTGTTACGCTCGTTCGCATCGAGCGGTAAAATCATTCTCATTATCGTGAGACAAATCCTCGACGGAGACAAACTGCGCGATTTTGTTCACACAAAATATTTCTTCATCAAATTATTTCGTCAGAAATACTCGTCTATACGTCGTGTAACGGCTATCAGCTGTTTCTATTTCATTTTGACAAATTGTTTGAAGAGCAATCGTTAGCGATTATAATTTAAAATATTTTTGATTTTTCACAATGTAGATTCTGAGAAAATATATTCTCCATGAGTAGTCATTCGCACACGTCATTCTTATCGCGCGAGATAACGCGCTGGCAGAGATATCGGCTCTCCTCATTGCGGATAAACAGTGCGTTACGCTATATGGATTATAACGTATTCGCTTCTAAAGACTGTCGAAATAATTTCGTGCTCGAAAATCTATATCGGTATTATAAAAATATCTCTAATTTCATAATACCGATATTCTAGAAAGTTGTAATAAATATATACATTTGGACATCAAATATCGATATAAACTGAAATTTCATAATCTCGGTATACGTAGAATTATTCAGTAATATTGATATTATACCTGTAACGGTATTATCAAATATTGATATTGTCAGAACTCAATTCGATTTGTACCATATTTTTAATAAATGGAAAAAATAACATATAAATATATAAAAATATAAATAAAATTTATATAATTTACATTATATGATTATAAAGAATAAATATATTATCGTCTAACATTAAAAAATAATTTTTTTGGCATTTAAAGCTTAACCAAATTCTGTTATGAAAATGTCTCTCTCAAAATTATACGATCCAAAAAGAGATCACGATATCTCGGTTTAGTTTCCAAGATATTTAAACGCGTTGATTAAAATGGAACATCATATGTATCATATTATCTTTTTTCGTAATTTGTCAAAAAATGTATTAAAAATGTATTAGAAATTGATTTCTGACAATATTGATTTGATAGTACTATTAAAAGATTACACACACATATATATATATATATGTACATGTATATATATATGTACAATATATAAATATTTACATCAATCGATTTCTATTTCAGTTATATAAAATCAAAAAATACCAGTAAATTATCGATCTTATATTGCTTTCTTAATCCTTACTCCCTTTTCTGCATCTTAATAATAAATAATTTCAGAGTTCAACCAAAAAATATTCAAAGAAAAATACTTCGCAGTGCGAAAATCGACCGTGGATTTTATTTACGTGCTCAACATATAGCGCGATGAGACTCATTCTAATGACATCGCACTACGCTCCAGATCATCATTCAAAACATCGCGTCATCGTGTCATCTCGGCCAAAAAAGTCCGATGAAAACGTGAAAGATTCCGAAGTATCGACTTGGTCATCGGAACTTCCACGGTCGCGTGCAATCGTTCATACGATATGATGCGATGCGGTACGGTGTGATACGGTGCGGTGCGGTGCGGTGCGGTATGATGTGGCGCGGTGTGGCGCGGCGCCGCGTCGCGTCGTCGCGGTGTATAACCTCCAAACATGATCGCGTATCGCTCTCGTTTATCGCGGCGTACAAACGCGTGCGAGAACGTTTACGTTGGAAAGAGAGGACCGAAATGATCGCGAAACATCGTGGATCTGCGATCGGCAGATCGGTCGCGAACACACGCGCGACAGAAAAACAGGCGCGTGGCCGATCCCGACACGTCGATCGCCGATGACGATTGAAAATTGCAGGATCAACCCCCGCAAGAAAAGAAAAAAAAGTGGAATGTATCCCTCCAGCGCGACGCGCCTCCGTGACGCGTGACGTTTCGGCTTACGGTGCGCGCGACTACGTTCCTCGACCGGCGGCAGCGGCGATCGGCGCGTGTTCACACGCGATAGAAGGCGATTCTCAACCTTACCTGCTTTTTGCGTGGGCCGCGGCCAAAAGAATCCAACGCAGGATGGACCGGGATGAATTCTCACGCACGAACGCGAAACCAAACTTCGGTAGGCAATCACGTCGCAATGGCGAATCGCGGGTGCGTTGTGATCACCGTGATCGTATACTGCCGCCATCTCGCGGCGCCGTGCGAGCGACGCCGAGCTATTGGCGGAGCGCGGCCAATCGCGGGACGGCGCTGGTTTTCGCGGGAAACTCTTCGACGCGGTAGACGCCATGCTGCTTGGCCGCTTTTGAATTTGGATCCGCGAAATATTAATCACGATAATTCGACTTGTTCGTTTTAGATCGTGTTTTCTGGATTAAACGTGAAATACTTAATATGCATATAGAGAAAAATATAAAAATATATAGATATAAAAAAGAACTATTTGATGAAATATAATTAGAAATGTATGAATATAAAACATTATTTTAAGAAATATTAGAAGTTGTTAAAGAAATGGCGAGTTATTCGAGAAAACTTAATTAATAAGATAATGATGTACTTACATGTATTTTTGATGGTAAAAATAAGTTAGTAATTGGATAATTCGTAGATCTACAAAAGCGAATTTCTCTAACTCTGAAATAACAATAGTATGCGATAAACGTTCGACACTTGATGAGACAATTTGCGATTTGTCTTTCCGCATGAAGTTTGCTTTAGGTAGCAAAGAATCAGATATGGAACAGTTCGAATTTGATTGCATAATCTGTCGTGATATAATTTTAGGACTGAAGATTCGAGAACAAAAAAGTTCGATCAAGTTTATCTTTACTGTGATTATCAAAATAGCTAACTTCAATGCAATCATATCCAATGCGAATAAAGCTAAAAGTTAAAATCTTTTATACATAATTTGTGAAATATATAGAATTTTTATATATATATATAATTATTTATAACAGTCAGCAAAAATAGTAAATTAATTATAATCGATCCCTAATGTAATTTTTTATGTCAAAAACAATATTTGATATATTTAATGCGTAATAGCTCTGTACTTATTCCGTTATCATCTATGTTTGCTTACTGTTTCCCATTTTAGCCGCGATATTTGCGGGAGGCGTTAGTGCATGGCGAAATTATGAATCATCTTTTATAAAAAGCTAGTGGCAAACGGAAAAACGTAAGAAATAATAAACTTTAATAATAAGCGCGAATCGGCTAGTCAAATTGGAAATTATCGAAAACATAAGATTATCACTTTAAAATTCTTGGCTATGACTAATTAATTTGCTGTTTAATTTTATTACTTACGTTTTTGTATACGCCACTAGCTTAAGATCGGTGTTTTCAATATTCTCAGATAATTTTGAATCTTTTAAATTGGAATCAATTAATAATTAATGTCGAGATGAATGACGAATTCGACAGAAATTTCGAAGTTATTGATCGAAACGCGATCAATATAGGTAATCCTATCATTACTATTCTGCTTATTTATAACTTTATCTCTTGATAAAAAATGTTTAATCAACTAACTTATTGAAACCGTGAATTGAAAACGTGATATAGCGTCTGGCAAAGACGACGCAATGGACATCGATAGCGTCGATTTAAATACTGAACTGTATCGGGTCGAAAAAGAGCTAGATTGCTGTAAACCAACATTACAAAGCTGCCGTGAAAAGTACGAGAGCACAGAGACAGAAATTTGCGACGTGAAGCAATTACAGTGTAAAGCGCAATTTGTGTTGGATAACGTGCAACTGGAAGGGAAAGATCTTAACGAGCGTCTCAAGAATATACATGTCACCTACGAGACGTGCGTAAAAATATCAGGTTCTGAAGATACGAATGAAACAATTCGCGCGAAGATAAACGAGCTGACGACGCAGAGGAAAACGCTGATGGAAGAATTGATACAATTAAGAAAAACCGCAAACGATAACGAAAAGAAACTCGCCCGCGTAAATGCCATGATTACGGATCAAGAAGTAGATTATTTTATTGCCGTTTTAATTGTCCATCCATAAAAGCATATAAAAAAAAAATAGTAGCTTTGCTAATGTATTGAAAAATTTAATCAGATACAGATCTGGAAATAATTTGAATGGGCCAAAATATTTATGTAAGTACAAATTGATTAGAATATCAAAAATTTTTGCAATTCATTTTTGCGGTAATCATTATGTTTAATTATCCTAATTATATAATAATTATTTTAATGGCTCGATAAAATTGTTTTTCAGATCTGTATCTGAAATTTTCAGCTACATTAGCAAAACTATTCATTTTGTATACTTATAATTTCTATAAAGAGAAAAATGTTTCATTATTTTGTAGGAAAAGAATTTGACGCTATTGCAAAATTTGCAGGAAATATCCGAAAGTGTCGTATCCATTCCGCAAGAAATAAAGAAAAGGATAGATACTATTCTGAAACATCAGGAAATAGATGAAAATAACGGTTAACACGACGGTGTATTTAAAAATTTTTCATATGACTAATAATATAAAAAAATCTTTGTATAATAATGTCTACGTAAATTTGACGTGATATATAATAAACAGATATTCTTCGTGAATCTATTATTTTTTAATAGAAATAGATATATATATACATATATATATATATATATATATATAATAATTTATATAACATACATGTAACATTATATAACATACATTATTATTATGTATATTAATTATGTATATATATATTTATATTATGTATAATATATATATATATGTATATATATATATATATATATATGTACGTACATTATATATATATATTATGTATATATATATGTGTGTGTATATATATATATATACACACATATTACACACACACACACACACACACACACACACACACACACACACACACACACACACACACACATACAAATTATATACAGCGTACTTCTAAAATTTTCCTCTTGAAATTATTCATTTTCGATTGTTTTAAGACAGATCGTTAGCTGTTCGCACGTGTCTTCTAATCGTTGCAGGATAACTGGTGCGCGATTCAAAATTCTCACCACGTTGTCATTCGTGGCTTGTATCCTTGATCTATTTTCCGCGATTGTCTTCATTAAAGTTACATTCTCCCTTTCCATCTTGTTCACTTGTTTTTCCAATTCCTCGGTCGCTTCTTTGATCTTGTGCGCATCCAGCGACCTCAAATGTAAGATTACATCCCCCGGTGGACGCCTGCAATCAGGACGATGACTCTCAAATAAGAAGTTACATTATACAATTATAAAATTATTTTCTAACAAGTACCATGCATCTTTGTTAGTGGACATTATGTTTTCTTCGGATAGTTTGGTTATTTTTGTAAAAGTTTCTTGCAAATTGCCTTCCTTTAATATATCCTCTAAATCATCGTTCATACTGTTGTACAATTCCTTTATCATAGCTTTGTGCAGCTTCTGAGCAATACTAGGATTCGATTTGAGAATCGTGAGTATCTCGAGAAACTTATCCTCGCTAAAACAAACAATACAACAAATTTATTATTAAGTGTAAAATAAATGAGCGCTGTATCAAAAATGCCAGATTAGTAGCTTGTGATAATTTCAACGTGTAATAATCATTATCATTCGAAATAAATGGTCTTATCTAAAATTAATGACATCCGGAAATATAATATAACATACTGTTGCAGCAATTCAAATTATTTGTTCTATTATTGTTTCACAGGAAAGCGTCTTATCAACCTGGACGATATATATATATATATATATATATATATATATATATATGTGTGTATACACATACACGACCATAGAGTAAGAAATACACACGCCCTTATTCCAACAGCTTTTCAATGTATGAGCGGATGCGCATTCCCTTGTATACGAAGTGTAGTTAGTATGTGACAACTATCGCCGGAGATCGAATTTTTCTTTTGTCCCGGCACCGGACAAAGAGCAGCGGCTTCTTCAATCACAGGGACTCATGGTTCTAATCGACTTCTTGCCGTGTTACAATAAGCATACAATAGCAAGATCCAATCTCCTTACTCAATTTCCATTTTAAAAATACGCCAGGACGTATTACGTTTATCTTGCGAAACGTTTATATATTTTCTGTATAAAAATATCACACTATGATAAACCTACCTAGAATCTCTTCATGTACCGTTGACAAAAGCGACACGTTGTTTTTCGCACGCTCAATCAGGCCGGGACTGGTGCAATTTGAAATCGATGCTACATATTTGCATTAGTCCAGACCTAACTAAGCACGCTTCCATTTCCGACAATTCAAGATCAGCTTATTCAAGGAAGACTTACCGGTGCACTCGCATTTTTCTTCGAATCGCACGCACAGAGTTGAATTAACGCAGGTATTAAACATTTTACATATACGGAAAATCTTTTCCTACAATTTTATGACATTTTTAGCGTTGTGTCCGCTAAAAACGACGGTCCACCAAAGACGAATGAAAAATCTGCGGCGTTTGAATGATGAAAGGAATTAAATGTGTGCTACGGAATACGACGACATACGCATTCGTGCGTGCGTGCGTGCGTGCGTGCGTGCGTGCACGATTCCCGCGACACGCAACACACGAATGACCGTCGCTTCGGCCGCCGGTCACCGTGGCGGGAGGCCTTTGTTTCCCCGAACACTTCGTAGAATTCCTCGAAGGTCAACTGGTGCGCCTGGTGGATCCGAGACGTGAAGGAGGCTTTCCTAGAAGCGGGACCGAGAGGGATCGCCGATTTAATAGATCGGCACAAGGGCCTCGGTGACGATCGCTGGCATATGACGGCCATATGAGCGGCCACGGCGAATTAACATGCGAACCACGGAGGCCAATGACATCGAGTAACACCGAGTAACGTCATTGACGATGCCGATCCCTTCCATACATACACACATATACATATGTATTTTCCACTTGACTCTATCTCACCTTGTCAATAAATCACAAATCGACTTTTCATAAAAGATGAATAGGTAAGGTAGAGAACATTTGTCTCATAAGATCTTTCGTATTTATTTTATTTATATAAAATACTATGAATTTTAAATATATATGAAAACTTGCATTGTTTGATCCAATTTAAACAAAGTATTTCTATAATAAGCTTTGGAATATCCTTTTTATTATACAGTAATTAATATGTCATATAAATGTATATATCATAAATGGTTCAACAAAACTTAAAATTTTTCTTATTAGAAAAACATGTAATACCGTATTTAATATTCAATTTGAACATTATTTTTAACAATATTTATTTCTAACAATATTTTTTACAAAATTCTAGATTGATATTAGAATATTTGTAAATAAATGTTTACACTTTTTAATTAGCATATGCAGCATATAGGGGAAATTAGGGTTGAAAGTAACAGATAGCAGCAAATTGTAACATCTATATAAAAAATGTTATAAACAAATCATATAAAAATGTAAAGAGATAAAAGTTTATAATGGCTATTAGCTAGTATAAATTTCTATCTCTCTTCTTTGGGTTTTTTGTTTTTATATCTTATTTGTAACATTTTTTCTTGCTCCTGTTTACTTGAACCTCAATCTCCTTTATACATACACATGTATAATGAATGAAATATTGTAATTTAATTATTTGAAAACTATTATGAAAATTATTATTTTAAAAATTATTATTTTATCCTAAACAGAGAATTCATTACAGATTTCACACAAAGAATATAAATGTCCTCTCTACATTTTTTTAAACTTAATCCCTTTTCTCCCATTATTTAGTTAATATTAAAATTATTACTAAGAATCTTATAATTATTTCTTTATTATATTAGCACTTCCACAAAAAGAAATAAAAATAATTAGAAATCTTAAAAACCATAAACGAGATCAATGAGACATTTGGATTTGAGAAACTTTCTTAATCACGTGACGTATTTGACACACTTTTGATAACAGTACAGTTATTGCATCGATATATACGAATCACAATTTGTGTTCACAGTCAGATAAAACATGAAAATCTAATTTTTTCCCCTCAGTCAAAGAAGAAACAAACATATAATAATCAACCATAAATCAATTGAGACAACAAAAACTGACGGCACATCTTTCTTCGCAACATTTTTCTTTCTAATGAAACAAAAAATTTATGAAGAGACCGCCAAAAATGACGGTGAAGTCATTCGCTTTGATTCGGCTTATCAGCTTCTAACGGGAAGGAGATACAAATAATATGAGAATAAGAGAGGTTAAGTTATGCGCGCGCGAAATTGCGCGCGAAAATGACGAAGAGATAGACACACGCGTCCGCGCTTTTCAGGCCCATGTTACTCACCTCACGGATTCAGCTATGTTCCTCAGGTTGTTGGAAACGGCGATTCGGAACAGCCGCGCGTTGTTCGGGCAATCTGCTTCTTCATCCTCCGCCATTTCGCCGTAATTCCTCTTTATTCGCGTGGGAAATACGAGTCGCGACGAGGCGTCGACTCGCAATAACGGTTTCCGAAACGGCCAGCGAGCTATGCCCAGCTCCTCGCGTCTCGATGAGATTTGAATCATTCGATAAATGTTGCTCCTTGTGCGGGTTCCACATGCGACGCGAAGATGGCGTTTAAAACGGGTAATCGCAGCAATTTTGCATCACCGGCAATTTCATGGAATTTGCTAATCGAAAGAAGGTACTCAGGTTTTTGTTCGTTTTATATTGATTTTGCATATGAATCAATACTGTTCAGGATTTATAGTTTTTCTTAAGTAAATGTCGACATTTACACTTATTATTTTTCCTACTCCTCACTTCATAGCTATCATTTTGGTGTACGATGATTGATCTTCATGGACAAAATTGATCCAAAGTGAAATCGATCGTTACGAATTTTTAGCATGTGTGTGTGTGTGTGTGTGTGTGTGTGTGTATATATATTTTTATATTTAGAACATATGTATATTATTTTATTTTTATATAGTATATAGTATATAGTATATTATTATGTATATTTACATTTATAATTATTATAAAATAAATAATTGAAAGTAATAATATTGATATAACATTTTTTTAAACATTGATATACATGAAAAACTTATAATAATCTTAAATTAATTTGAAAAATATTTATCACGAAAAGACAACTACGAAATGAAAAATAGAAAAGGCAATACGTGAATATCGACATTTATTGGTAACTAAGTAAAACTACAAATCTTATATACTTCCTTATTTTATAACTTATAACAACAATTTCATAGTTTATGCATGATTGCACAGCTATTTTATAACATATTTTGTCTGTGCAAAATTTGCAATGTATATATCACATATTTTATCACACATATATTTAAAGTTACAGGATAAGAGCAATCACTGAATTAAATGTTACACTTTTTATTTTTTTTATTAAATATTCAAGCTGGAAAGCGATTTAATCGTTTATATTATACCTCTTTAAATTGTTAGATATTTTGTATCTATTTTGGTAGTTGTGAAAAAGCAGTTGTATCTACAATATTATGCAAAACAATCGGTTTAACTTATAACTAATAAGATTATATCACTATCCTCTTGCTTATATTGCGTTTCTACTTAATGCCAATTTTTCAGATCAGTCAGCAATCGTGGAACCGGTTTGTGATCAATGAAGTCTTCACAGCGAACTATTTGCTAATGATTGTGGCGAAAGTTCTGTGTTGATGGAGATATCGAAAGTGCGGCACGAATAGTTAATTAGTCCTCGTTGCGATTACAATACATCGTACGTCAATACAATATAATTGCTGTACAGCTAAAAAGCTCGATCTGTCGATCAATTGATTGTTCCCTGCCACAATATTGTTTGAAGAATTCCGACAAGCGCGTGTTGCCATGACAGCATTTAAAAAGCCATTGTTAATTAGCAGTGCTTGCTTACAAAAAGAAACAATATATTTAATCGCACAGAAAAAGAACAGTTATTGAAGTATCTAAAAGAATGAAGAATGATTTGATGATCCAATAAAATTATTTTTAGATACAAAATCAAAATATTTAGATTGAATGTTTAAATTGGTTGCTAAAGCAACATCATAAATTTTTGCAATATTATCATTAGTTTATTAGTTAGTATCTAAATAAAATTCATCCAACACTTTAAATATTTAAGTAATCTGAAGAAATCAGGAACTTATATTTATATATATAAATATTGGAAAATGATATACAATATATAATTACAAAATGCAGTTTTTAATTTACTAAATTTATAAAATCAATTAATTTTTATACATTGTAACATTTATACAAATTATGCATCATATCTACGCGCAATCTTGTACATTACAAATTTCATTTAGCATTACATATTATTTCGGGAAACATATATTTGCATTGTTTGTTTCGTGTCACTATTCATGTACGTATTGAAACAAATTCGTATAATTATCGCGTTCTCTATGCAGAATCCGGAACCAACTTTGGAAGTGTGTGTCTGACCACGTTGCAAGGTCCTCCATGACTGCACCCCTTGGCGTATATCAAGGAGTGTTATGCCTAATGTTCTCCAAAGATCAACGATGATGACGAGGAGGAGCCGTAAAGCAATTCGCACGAGAACGACGTTGCGACGTGCCTTAGTTATATTATGCAACTGGCAGCCTGAACTATATTTTCTTTTTGCTCTGCTAACCTCGCGTTCACGGGAAGACTCCATAGCTACCGAAGGGTCCATTCACTCGCTTCGCCATCGAGAGAAGAGCATCCGATCGTTGGTGCAATCGAGAGAGATTGCAGCAGATATCCCAACAATTCCCTCTCTTTCTTTCTTCCTTTCGCTTAAGACGATTACATCGCAAAGCGCGAACAATAAATAATGCTTTCTCTCTCTCTCTCTCTCTCTCTCTCTCTCTCTCTCTCTCTCTTCGCTTCAATCGATAGACGACATAACGATCTCACGCGATTGCGAATCACGGATCGAAATTCCGTGACATATTTTCGGATTCTGATATAGCGGATGACACGCGATTGCGTAAATGCATGTTGCAGAAGCGCATGGTGAATTGCGTTTTTTTTTTTCTGTTATAAATAATAAGTAATATCCCCAAATAATCTTCGATATTTTCGTGCGCTGATAAATATGTACAGAAATACTGGAATAAATGCAGCTGACAAATTGATAAAATGATGATAAAATATCCATTGTATATAACAATGGATTGAGAGATGTTAAATCACTTGAACTTGTGACTACAATTTTGACTCATTTCACATTTATTAGTGGAAACTAATTTCTAAAGATTATAAAAATCAATGATATGTTAATATAAACTTGGAAATTTTATGAATAACTTAAAGATATTTTTCCTGTTAAATATTTTATGCATATATATTTATTTATCGAATTTTCTATTTTATACAGATAAATCATAAATTTATTTTTAAAAATTTTGGATGTTTCTAAAATAAATTTTTAGATATTCAAGACTTTCAAAAGCTTCAAAACATTCATTTTCAAAATTTTTACAAATAGTTTCGATTCCGAAATAATATTCGAAACCATTGAATTGTATTTATTATACAACTAAATTGTTTGGAAGCATTCAAAAGGAGGATACCCGATTACTACCGATAGATCTGAGATATCCTACATCGATCTCCGTGAGAAGCATTCATCATGGAAAGTACGTTTCGAGAAAGATGATCGTGAGAAAATGTTAGCCGGCAATAAAATAATGCTGATCTATTTTGTTGTGATCTGACGAGAAAGAGTTATAAAACGAAACAACAAACGCAGAGACAGTAATCATTTAATGACAGCGGAAAGCGTCGTTGTAACGAAAGTTAATGGAAACTAATAGGAAATTAACTAACTTCCAATTATGCGTCTCATGAAAATAGCATATCGAGACATCGAGTCGCAATGTCGTAATGGTGTCATGCATTTTCCATTAATTCGCAACGTGATCGAAGCGAGCGCAAATTGGTACATATGTAATTAAGTTTAGCGTTTCATGCGTATGAAGAAATCGACTCTCAGATGTTTATATCTATCCTCAGTTATTAGTGAGTATTCATATCTATGACGTCAGAAATTTGAATGAAAAATTTACGCTTTTGAAGATGGCAATTAGTATCAGTATAAGCGTGAAGAGTTGCACCAATTTTAGCGCGCTCGCTATATATGGGGCATATGCACAATTTAGAATCACATAATTCATTTTATATATATATATATATATATATAGCTTTTTAATTTTATTACTTGTAACTGAGTAATTATTGCCCAATCTTACTTCATATAAATTCTTAAACATTAATGCATTATTACTTTAAAATCTCTACGCGAAGCATTGCTATGAATTGTATAAATTTATGTATAATTATATATAAATTTATGAAATTAATTACGAACACACATATACAGTTTGACAGAGAGTTTGACATTGAAGCTTACAATACGACAAAATTCAGAAAGAAATTTATCATATTTTTACATCAGTACAATTTTATCATTTCACTAGTATTAATTTTCATCCGAGCTCGAAAAAACGTTTGATAGGGTTTTAGCATTTGAATGGATAATCGCTTTATTATGAATATCAGTGATACAGTATTGATTAAAAATTACTGAAATACTGTGTTGGTACTTAATCGCTGTTCGCGCTATAATTTATCCCAATCTAGACTCGGTACCGCGCCAGTCTGGAACGTAAAAAAGACTCGAATGACCGCGATCGCACGTCTACTTTTTAATCCCGCGCGAGACGTAGAAATCCGCTCTTCTTCCCTGCTTCCTTTTTTTGCTACGTCGTACAATTGCGTCAATACTGCGATGCGTAAGAGAGAACAGCCGAAGAAGATCGCAGCTCTTTTTTTTCTTCTTCATCATCGACCTCCACGACGCGGGCTCCTATTCTTTCGAAATAGCGTGATCGCGTGCGTCGCGAGGTCGAGGAAGAGAGCGGAGCAGGTAGAGCACACGTTTCTGTTTCTGTACTATCTCTTACATATATCGTTCTTCAATATCTCGCGAGATACTTCCGCGATACGCTGTCGAAATCTGGTCTGGAGTTCGCGCCGTCGGATTACTCGGCTAGTTCCCAGAAAATTAATAATACAGACAAGCCAAGTAAAAGCCTATTAATAAATGTAATGTTTGAATGACAAAAATATAAAATAAATTCAAATGAATCACACTTTAATTCTAGAGTGGCAAAAGAAGTAATATTAAAAGAGGTAACTTGGGTAGATGGCAAAAATATATAATAAATTTCAAATAAATTGTATTTAATTTTTTAACCGTCCTTTTTTAGAGAAAAAAAATCTGCATTCAAGGAGCACCGCCAATTGGAGGCTGAGACCTCGAAATATAAAGATTTAGACGCATTTGATAAAATCTGGAGGACGCTGAGATCATTAGAATTAATTGCGGAAAATCGCTTCTCTTCGATCCTTCCAATTATTTCCCGACGCTGTGGGCAAACAGACGTGCATGGAATTCGATGCACTTCGGGATTCACATTGCACTAATTCCAAGAGAGAAAGAAGGAGAAAGAGATTTCTCTAAGAGATGAATCTCATCTCTAGCGAAACATGAGCAACAAAACAGATAAATGCACCGATAGCGTGCCGTAGATCAGAATATACTAGAAAGAAGAATCAATAACTAATGAGATTCCTCTTAGAGAACAGAGTAAATCATCACGTTCCAATACCGTGTCATTTCACCCCAAATTGAAATCTTTTTTTTATTTTTTTACTTTAATTAAAAATTTTTACACCTACTTTGATACGTTGAATTCATGATTATTTGCAATTTTGCATTTATTTGCAATTTTATGTCTGATTTTTCCGGAATGTATCTATTTAAATTCAGATACTGTGAAGCGTTGTACACGCATGCGAACGCACAGACGGCTGCATTTCTTTCAATATACTATTTGTTCATTTTGCACACCGAATCTGCCGAGTCTCACGTAATGTCGAAGCATGCAAGCATTTCAGGTACGGATTTCTTAATACGGATCCGAAGTTCAGCCGCTCTATCTCTCTGGGAATCTAGACGAGCACGTACGGCATCTTTCTCTCCATTATGAGGCGAGTGCCTATTGGGATGCGATCATCGCTTCGTCTACGGCAACCTACGGTGACCTAAGGTAGATCGTTAACCGACGAGTTACGTGCCAATCGGTAATACCCTGACGATTTCAAACGCACTTCGCTACGCGCATCTGAGCATAGTTCTATTTTATGGTACTGTTTATGGTGCTGAGCCACGTCGGAGTCACATAATTATATGGATGCGTAACATTCTCGCGAAGGATTACACGGATGTGAGCTTGAAATCGCTTTTAGCTCAGTCTTTTATAATTTGTCTTGCGTAATCATCGAAACTTCGACTAACCGGATCTGATTCTCGGCCATATAATTATCCGAATATCCAGACGGTCTAAATAAAAAAGCGCTGATGAGAACGCTTGACGAGATAATAGCTCTCATTAATATTGCTGTAACCAACAGCAGAGGAAGATAAACTTTACATCACACGTTTAACACTATGTTCCGTACGGGAGATCATCCCAGATTGCTCAGGCACCCAATTCCCGACCTAGCACACATGTGCACACGCACAAATCATCGTACATGCACGCATGATATCGACTCATGAGATCCGGAGATGTTCTCCACGCGACGATTGCGCAAGCTCGAGTTGCGGTGCGCCGCATTACTCTTTGTAAGTCGCAGCAGCGTCGCCGACGACGACGACGACGACGATGACGGTGATCGCGACCCCGCAGGTATAATTCCCGCGCTGAAAGAGCCGATATAATTACAAGGGAGAAACGCAAGGCGAGTGCATGCCGGCCGCGTCATCGGCTCGACTGCTTTTCCACGCTTTCTCGCTTCTGCTTCCCTCTTCATCCTCTGGCTGCACCGAAGATGAACCAAATAGAGTGCTTCGATTAATTTGAAAAAAATTTGAAGAAAATCTCGATTGAGACTGCTAATTTCTATTATTTATAAATAAGAAGTGATTTTAAATAATACTGTTTAATCAATAATTCACCTGTAACGAAAGTGAAATATGTTTCAAGCGGCCAATAACAGTATCATCTGACTCGCTTTGCTTTTACAGCTCATTGCCTCGACCGCATCGCTTCGCTTTCATGCCGATCCCATTGGCCGACCTTCAGATCTGTCCGGAGATGCCTGCCCCGATCTGTATCAACATGATATTTCGCAATCATCCCTCATCTTAGCTCGACGAGGTTCATCTCGACAGAAGCCTCCTCTGCCATTGCCGCCTCCTCCGACGGCCCTCCCCCACTGTGCACTTTTCATCCGATAGCTTCGGGATCTTCTTTTCTCTCTTCCTCTCCTCTCGGCACCTTTCGTCAACGAGGATTCGCCGGGCGAATCTTCGAGGAACGCATCACCGGGTTATCTCTAGCCGTGGTGCCATCCGCGGCTCCTCATTGGCGAGTGGGAGGAAGACGATCCTCGTGCGGGATCAGTATATAAGAATGCTAGATCCGACTTGATCTGTGCAGACCAATTATCGTCGTTAGTTTGACGATACACGATTTAAATTCCGTAGTAACGCGACGCAGTAAACATCACTGGGATTTATTTGACGAGCATACGCACAACCAGCGAAATGAAACCGGTACATATGAGTCATACATGGGGTTGTAAATCTCTCTGTATTTTCGAAATCTCAAAATCTAGGATGAATCTCTGATTTCTTATTCGATCACGATAATAAAAAATAAACGAATATTTCATTGCCGATTATTTTCCAAACATCGCGTGATTTCAATCCCGTGTACGGACGTGTCTGAGAAGAAAAAAATGAAATTTGTTTCTGTTTGCCTAATATTTCATTTATTATATTATACAATTGTACTTTTTGAATTTTGTTGAATTTAATTAATTTGTATTGTTTTAGCAGGTCGTCATTGCGGTATTGGCCATCATTGGTACATGTTATGCTGCGAGATTGGACAGCACTTACCTCCCTCCTGGTAGTGCCGGAAGTGCGGGTGGAGCGGGATTGATTCATCCTCCATCCCCAGAACAAGGTGGAGGTGGACCCATTAAACACAGTGGTCCAATTGGTTTTGGTGGTCCAAGTGGTTCAGGTGGTCTTAGTGGTCCAAGTGCTTCTAGTGGTTTTGGTGGTCCTAGTAGTTCTGGTGGCTATGGTGCTCCAAGTGGATTTGGTTCCGGGAGTATTGGTAACGCTTTTACAGGTGATAAGTTTAAAGCAAAGAAATAATTACTTTGTCCTGTGTATTATTACACAAATCTCTGTTATAATTATTAAACGATTAAATAATTAAAATTTATTGAACGATATAACGAACGATCGAAATTTATTAAGAATAAAAAATTAATTATTTATTAAGAATTAAAAATTATTTATTAAGAATAAAAAAATCTCCGATTTCTTAATAAATAAATATCTTCTTTTAGAAATAATTGCATCATGACTTTTTTGAAAACTAATTAATTTTTTTCAGAAAGCAGTTTAGTTATATAATTCTTAATATTTTATTTCGCATTTTAGGTAGTAGACCGAGTGGCGGTCAAGAAATACCTATCATTTCTTACAGCAATGAGAATGTTGGTGACGGAAACTATCAATACAGCTATGAGAGCGGAAATGGTATTAGCGTACAAGAAACGGGTCATCGACAAGGTATAGAAATTGCATTTTTATTTTTCAATTAAATTATTTAATTAAATCACTCCGCTGAAGCAGTTGTATTTTATTTTCAAACTCCATTGAATCAATTTTAATAAATTTTTAATAAATGATAGCTAAATAATATGCCTCTGAAATCGTGGAAATGCCTCGTCGCAATGCAATTGATTCATTGATGCTAGAAGAGCATCGTTGCATTAGAATGTGAACATTTCGATCTTACAGGAGAATCCGAGGTAGTAAGCGGATCCTTTTCTTATACCGGAGCCGATGGTATGCAATATTCGGTCACATATACGGCGGACGAATACGGTTTCCATCCCCAAGGTGCCCACTTGCCAACGCCGCCTCCGATTCCGCCGGAAATTCAACGAGGTGTTGAACTAGCGCTTGCCGCCGAAGCCAGAGGAGAGAATCAGGACGGTGGTGCTGGAGGGTATTCACATGGAGGAGGTAGTGGGTATCCTAGTGGAGGTATGAAATTTCGAACATAATCAATTGAATATAATATACAAATTGAAACGAATAATCATATATATTTAAATATTTTACGCGTATAATCTATTTATCCCGTAATTTCAGTGGGTGGTCATGGTAGTCATGAAGGCAATGTGTATCAGGGACCGAGCTCATATCAGACAAGTTCAGATGGTGGCTATCGATACTGAGCAGCGATTTGGCGAGAATCATCTATCATGTGCATTCCGTACACGCATATCATTTTCTGTTTATTCGTCTTATGTACATAACAATATCATTTACGCAATTTTTTCATTTATATGAAGTATGATTTTTATTTATGAAACGCCTGCTCTAACTTTTTCTTCTTGAAATTGCTTTTGTGCAATGAAGTTTAAGCATCTCTTTCAGGTACTACAGTGATTTCGAAAAATGTGTATTTGTAATATACATATGATATGATTATGTAAGAATTTAACAACTGCAATACACAATTATTTTTACACGTTTAATATGTACATTATAAGCATATATTAATTTTGAAAAATGTACATTTAATATTTGAATAAATGAATGGTATATTAACATTGTGAAATATATATCATATAAATTGCTTTACATGTATATACATATATATAAATTATTTTTAAATATTTATTATAAGTTAATAATATAGTTAAATTTATATTTTTTCTCCCTTATCTGTTATGTCTATATAAAATATTTATAACTTATTTTGTTTACATAAAATATTCAAATAGATCTGATAAAATTATTACATTGCAATAATTCAAAAGCAATATATAATAATTATTTGATTAACATTAAATTACATACATGTACTGATAATTATTTCATGAAATAAAATTATAATTAGATTTACTTAATATATTTAAACATATTTTTGCATCCAATAAGACGCATTTAATTTATACTATTTCTTGATGACTAGTAACAGTTGGAGATACATCAGACTCAACCATTTCAGCTCCTCTTGCAAATTGAATAAAGAGTTGTTCTAGAGTTGCAGACAAAACGGCATAATCTTCAATGCAGTTATATTTTTGTTTCAGATTCTTCATTGTATCATACATTTTTTCCCATGTTGTATTAGAATCAGTTACATGATAGGCAAGAAAACCCTGTAAAGAATAAATAAAAATCAATTAACAAAATAAAAAAAGAGAAAAAGCAATTAGATATTAATTAGATATTAAAGATATCAAAAAGCAATTGTTACCAAGTTTTCATCTCTGATGTCGCATGTTAGAGTAGATTGAATAATATTCTTAATAGTATTAACATCCTCATCTTTTCGACTTGGATTTAATTTTACATGAATATCATAACCTGCTCCAAATCGTTGCTTCAATTCTTGACTTGCACCAATACAGACTAATTCACCCTTGACCATAATGACTAGTCTATTACAAAGAGCCTCACACTCTTCCATGCTGTTGAATAACGTAATTTTAATAAAATGAATTTAATAAAATGAATAAATAATTTAAATCTTAATGCTAATATTTTACTTCAAATATATAGGTTTTAAATTATATATTGATATAAGCCGAGTATATGTTAACAACGAGAAACATAGCCAATTCCTCGGCAAGCAAAGTCTTGCTAAATCTTTTATATGACATAAATTCAAATAATTATATTATCAACTACCTGCCACTTAGTTTTAGCAAACTTTCAACGTAGTGATTCTATAATGTTTCTCATTGTTGTTTATTAACATGTATCCAGCTTATATCAATGTATAGTTTATTCTTATATCATCTGAAAAAGATGTTCAATACATTATTTATCTAAGTATTGCGATAAATATTATTATAGTCTCTATGATGTAATAGATGTATAGATAAGATGCCTGCCCGGAGAGCAGACGATCCAGGTTCGATCCCTGGCTAATATTTTTCGCAATATATATTTTCTGTGGGGGAGAGAGAGATAATAAAAAGGGAGATTTTAATCGATATCAAAATATTTGATTATCAAATTATTATAGAACTACTACATGGAAAGTCTATTAAAATTAAGTGACACACAGTAATTGGTAATATAATTATTTAAATTTATTTCATATAAAAGATTTAGCAATCAACGCCCTACTTGCCGAGGAATTGGCTATGTTTCTCGTTGTTATATAGATTTTAATAAATACCTGTGAGACGTGAGTATAATAGCTTGCCCTCCTGCTTGACAGGACTGCAGAGTATTCCAAAGCGATCTTCTAGCTGCAGGATCGACACCAGTTGTAGGTTCATCCAAGAGCACAAGAGTAGGATTACCGATAAGAGCCATCGCAATATTTAAACGTCTTTTATTACCACCACTATAAGTACTGCTTGGCTGTTTCATACAAGCAGTTAAATCTGAAATATATTGTATATTATATATACTATATATATATATATATATATATATATATATATATATTCTTTTTAAAAACTTATTGTAATTTATTTACTCAATCTATTAATCCATTTATTAACTTCCAATTCCACATTGGATTTTGGTATGCCGCGAAGACGGGCAAACAATCGTAAATGATCAAAAGTGTTTAAGGATGGTATCAAAGCATCAGTTTGTGGACAATATCCCATCTCAGAAAGATACTAAAACAGAAAAAAAATTATCTAATATTGTAAACAATATTGAAGAAATAAAATTACTACATTTGCATTATTACATTTGTCCTATCTGAATGAATTTCTGCTTGCTTTAAGTACATTATGCCACTATTCGACATTTCTTCTCCAGTTAGCATTCTAAAAGTTGTACTCTTTCCAGCACCATTTACGCCAAGTAATCCAAAACATTCCCGTGGTTTCACTCGAAAACTGATTTCTTTTACGGCCATCAGTTTCCCATAATATTTACTTAATTCATATACCAGAAAGAGACTATTATTCTCGCTTATCGGACTTTGTAATAGTTCAGAATTAGTAGTGTCTGCATTAATAGCATCTATTTTCAATATTTCTTTTGCAGAATTTACATCTGTAAAGTCATATGATTAGCCTTTACTATGTACAATTATTTTATAAAACTCATAAATTCGGTTATTTACGCGCATCTGATTCTTATACGTCATTAAAATACTAAAAATGATTTCTTACTCTGACTATTAATTTTATTAATTTCTAATGCTACTGCAAGTTTTTCTTTCTTCACTTGATCATCCATTATATCTTGTTCTTTCCTTAATTTTGAACCAACTATCTTTCCAAATAATTTCGGAAAGATCTTTTCTTCTAACATAATCAATAAACCAAAATACAAAATTGGTGTTACAGCAAGATATACTATACTTTCTTCGAAATTCATATCTTCTGTAAAGTCATTAAAGTAAGGCAATGGGTTTTTGCAATCTCCGTCTATACATTCCATATCTAGAAGAATTATGATGAAAGTAAATTATAAATTCTGTAACTGTTAATAATAATTCAAAATGACATTCAATATAAATATTGTATTATCTTACCACAACATGGATCTTTGATCTTTGCAAAACAAACTACTTCTTGAAGTTTATTTGGTAGACGACGACATCTTGCATTTTGTACTGCTATTTTGAAGAAAGAGAATTGACCATGAAACAAACTTACATAAGGAATTAGGCGGAAAAGTCTCTTCTGCAGAATATGTAGCGGATTAAGCCAGTCAAAATTGTGTATTACTTCATGTACAAGATACTGTATTACAACTGAAATATTTTTTTAAATTTATTGCTTTTTGTAAGTAATAATTTACTTGCATTTTTTAAATGCATTAAATTTAGTTTTTTAATATACCTATCAAAAATTATAATATTTATAAACATTACAACTTACCAAGACCAAGTGGAGCAATACCCAAAATTGTTGTTATAGTATTTCTTGATTTATTCATAAAACTAAATAGATATACAATAAGTAAAACGTTGATACCAAATAATTGTAACATCAATATCATACATACTGAAAGAAAAGTATACATAAATAAAAAGATTAATTTATACTAATATTAAATATAACTTAAATTAAGAACTTACATATTTCTACTCTATAATATAGACGAATATCAAGAATAACATCCATGATGTAAAGTGCTAAAGTAACTAGCAATACGCATACTGTAAATATCAGAAGATCAAAAGCAAACATTGTACTCCAGTATGATAATGATGTAACACCAGTCATACGTTGAAGTTGTTTGACTTTTGTCATTGTTTCTTGTAAAGGATGTATTACAAAAAGTGCTATAGTGGGGAAGAAAAATGAACAAAATATCATGACACGCGAAATTGATTCCGCATCCGGTGATTCCATTCTAGTTGAAAATAACGTATTTGGTAATTGTTGTCTAGATACAACAATTGAATGTTCATTGCCAGCAAAAGCTTTAATAAATGAATTGCTCAAAAGATTCACTGTCAATGGCACACTGTGAAGCGCTAAACTAGAGAAAAAACCATTAGCTAATATCGTATTGTTTTCAGTGGTATTAAATTCGGCGGATACAATAAGATTGTTCCGATATTTCACAATATCCTCCAAAGAAGAATTTAGAAGAGCTAAAAAAAAATAATAAAGATAAAGAAAAACTAGACTTATTTAGATAAATTCTTTACATTATTAATAGAAAATTATATTTACCACTTGTAACACTCATATGTGGAGTTACTTGTTCCACTTCGCCGTAATATTGGACAACATCTTTGTATTTTTGGCCAAGCTGATCATCATCTGATGAATATAAAGTTTTAGGATATCTATACATACCAAGATTTAATGGAACAATATCTGTAGAGTCACTTGGTACATTATAACTTAATGCCATTAAAACTACTGACAAGATAGGAAGAAATAGCTGAAAATATTAATGATATATTAACAAATAGAAGAAATTTTTTTATTTTTAAAATATAAAAAAACATAAAATTGATAGAAATTATCTTTCTTAATTAATAAAATAATTATTATAAAGAAATATGTACTATCATCAATAAGTTAGTCAGATTTTTTCTGGTATATGTGAATTTCTTGCAAAATAATGCTAATATTGATTGCATATATAGTTCATGGCCTGTAATTTTCGGTAATGGTGCTGTAAATAATTCGTTAAGATGTTTTCCGTTATCTTCTTTCTTTATAATTCTATAACAAATAGACAAAATAAGAATATATCAATAATAATATAAGATATATAATAATAATATAATTAAAATAATAATAAATAATAATATAAAATAAATTTCTACATACTTTAAAAATACTTGTTCTAAAGTAATCAATGACACACTTATCCCAGTAACTCCTAATTTTTTCTTTTCATTCTCTACTTTGTCCAATGATTGTGGTAGAGAATCGGTAAATGGTACATTTAAAACAATCTTTTCGCTATCAACACTAAGCTGTTGCGTTCTTGAATCAAATTTGCTTATGATTTTTTCAGGAGAACACCAAGATTTTGTTGATAATGTAACTTCAATATGTCCATGACCTATAAAAAAAATTATATTTTAAATATACAAGGTATTTTTTTAACCAATTTTAAAATAATTTAAATATACAAGATATCTTTTTTAACCAGTCTAGCCTAAATATCTTAACAATTGAATCTAAGCAAAAATACTTTAGACAAAATTTATAGAGAATAGAATTCTGGCAATGTTCAATAAGACAAAGTTTCTGGTATCTAGACATTTTTTAATTTTTTTGAATGTTTATATATAAATTTAAAATAATTCCTTATGTCACCATTATTTTTAATGAATTTTAAATGTAGCGATTTCAAACTTTCATAAAGTATTTGACAAAATATATCAAAATAAAGTATAAATTAACTTAATTAATTTCTAAATATAATTATATAATAGCTTTTTCTAAAAAATAAACTACGTTGATATATTCAACAAAGGTTATATAAAGGTATAAGGTTTTATTTAAAAAAATAAAAGTGACCTTAAAATAATCTTGAAAAAAATCATTTTTAAAAAATTAAAAATTAAATAATAAATCTTTTTTTTTTCTTCTAAACTTTTCTAAACTCTATAAATTTTGTTTATCATGTTCAGCTTTCAAACGAACTGTTTAAAATGATACATCTTGTAGATGTCATGTTTAAAAATAAATAAACACGCGATCATACCATATTGTTTCTTCAAAAACATTGGAGTGCCATAACTTCTAAGACGACCTGTATGCAGTATAGCAATTCTATCACCAAGTATATCAGCCTCTTCCATATTATGTGTACTAATCAATATTGTTTTCTCTCCTCTAAGTTTCTATTAAAAAATATCAACGGTATTATATATATAAATGTGTAACATCTCATAAAGCATACAAACATTTTTTGAAAAAGTCAAATTTTCTTACTAATATAATATCCCAAGTATCTCTTCTGGTTTCAGGATCCATTCCTGATGTTGGTTCATCCAAAATTATAATCTGGATAAATATAAAATTATTTTGAAAAATTAATATAATACAACACATTATATCTCTATTTCAGAACTTACGCTAGCATCGCCAATAAGTGCCATTCCAAGACACAGCCTTCTTTGTTGACCACCAGAAAGTTTGCTAGGAAGAAAATTCTTCTTTTCAGAAAGCTTTAACTTAGAAAGCAAAACGTGAACATCTCTTTGAACTTCGCTTCTGGTTTTATTTTTAGCTTTCAACTGTTATGACATAAAAATTAAATATAGATAATTCACATTATTAATATTATTTTTATTTTACAAGAATTATTATCCTTACCAAACCGAAGAATTCTATTTGTTCAAATACAGTCAAATCTGGGAAAACCATATTTTCTTGGGGACATAAACCCAAATCATTTCTAATACTGCTTAAATATTTTCTTATATTTTTGCCGTTTATAAATACTTTCCCTTCTGTTTCGCTTGTCACACCTTTTAAATAAATATAATTAATATATTCTTAGCGAAATAATTTTTTCATTTAAAACTATTACATAACATACTGTAATACCTGTTAATATAGACATAAGCGTAGTTTTTCCTGCTCCATTATGTCCAAGCAGAGCAGTAATTTGTCCTTTGTAAAAATCTACAGATACTCCTTTTAATGCATGGACTTTCTGGAATAATATACAATTAATTTTCATAAAATATTCTTTATCACACAAAATAATCTTTATCAGAATTTTAATAAAATAGATGCCTTTTATGTAAACTCACGGATTTTCGTAAATAGCTCATTGTATAAGACTTCTTAAGATTACGTATTTGTATTCCGGGCGTTAACACACCACCTATTACTGGCTCAAAATCTTCATTAACCTTATCATAATCAAATTCACCAGCTTCTTCATCAAGAGCTACCTTGTTCTTTTTGACACACTGTAATAAAGTATGATATAAAACTATTATAGACTTATAGACACATATAATATTTTTCTTTTACTCCATTAATGATCCTTGCATAAACTTACCTTCAAAAAATATAATGGAGTTTTCCGGACTCCATATTTGCCAGGAAGTATAGCATTTATATATACTGCAAGTGTAAAATGTATCACAGCACCCAAGATTGAAAAGAGAAATATAAAACCTGGACTTCCTACAATACCATATTCTACTTTCCCAGGAACAAAAAAGTTACTCCATTGAATACCAAGTACTAAAAAAAAAAGAAAAATGTTTTGTTCTTTTGCTTGCCAAAAACAATACATGTCATATGTGTACATACATATATGTATACATATCCTTTATAGTTTAATATTCATTTTAAAGTTTTTTTTTCTAGCTATTAATATAATCAATTAATATAAATAACTTGAAAATTATTACTTACATTTGGTTTCATGCGCATTTGTTTCCTCAAAAAATCTAAACAGCATAATATTAGGAAATATAATACCAAAATATGGTATAATGCTAAAAACTTCTTCTCTTGCCATGTTTTGGTGAAGTGAAAATGCCGCCATATAAACAATAACTATGATAGTTATCACAAGACGTGCTATAAAAATATTGAGAATTTATATATTTAAATAAATTAAATAAATTATCTTTTTTATAAAAAGATACATACGTTTTGAAAAATATGCTGCAATATGCATGCCAAATGTTATAAGATGAGCGACATATGTACTAAATAAGAACCAAAATATAAATCCATTTCCATATTCCAAATAAGCTTCAACATTGCTAGAAAAAGTGTGCTTAAATAATATAAGTATCGGTAATATATAAAGATTGCTGAATACTATTCCTGTAATTAACCAGCTAAATAAATTATAGGCTGATTTGACTCCATTCATTGCCATTAAAACCTGAGAATAATAAAACAGATAATTATTTTTTAGTGTTTAAGAATCTGCAAGAAATAGAAAGAAATAATATTATACTTACGTTTACACCAATAAACTTCTCTTTTGATGCATAGCTAACTTCTACGCAAAGTGGAATTACAAAGATTATAACTGCAAATAAACTAATTGCTTCACGTAATGCTATATCAAGGTCATCTATTTTGACATATGGTGGGTAAGGCATTCTTTGTAGTGACATCTAATAACAAATATATAAGAAAATGATAAAAAAATAATCCCATCATATTACAATGATATATTATCCATTTATCTGTCTCAACATACGCATAAATATTTATATTTTTCAAAAGTTTTTATTTTGATAATAAAGTATTTATTATTAATAAGAAGATACATTAATATATTTTCTTTAAAAAAGCTTATAATACCTTTATATTCGACATAGAACCTGGAACTGTTTGGTTTATGAGTGCTCCATCTACGCATATCTGAACTTGCGCAAATGGTATCATATCAAAATATATTGTAGGTGATGAAGATATATGTTCACCATGTAATATATTTTGATACAAAGCATATGGAATCTTCCAAGAATGTCTAATTTTATATTTTATGGTAGGTTTGTTGTATTGTTCAAAAACAACTGCTACTACAGAAATTATTGGATCTTTCGCTTGAGCAAGAGTATAAGTGTTTACCATTTCAGTCTCGTTAGCAAAGCCTATCACATCTGTATAAAAACAGGAAAAAATATAATTAGTATTATTTAAACAATCTTAGTTATATTTTTTAATGCCATTTAATGCCATTTTAAATAGTACTTACTATCAGCTAAGAGTGTAAGACATTTTCTAGCAGAATCCATGATCTTCTCTGTATATGTATTTTTTGGCAAATAATATATCTTGACTAAACCATTATCAAGTTTCCACATTAGTTCATCTTGCGTATATATAGGATAATAAGTGCTTTCATTTACTACGGCTGGAGGCTGAACACTATAATCTCTTACTGCTTGCAATAATGCAAATAATCCAATGGGTATTAAAGTTTGCAATAATAGTGTCATCCGCCAATGTCTTTTACGTACTATCAGGTCCTTATATAGTAACAAGCCAAAAACTTTCCATCCACTAGCCATTTTTATTATAATTTAGTAGAAAATCTTTATAAGAATTTACTGGTGGACTATATTATTTAAATATCTGCAAATACTCTATATGCTGGTTTGCCATTGAAAGTACAAAGCTTCTTGAATAAGTAATTAGAATTGACGCATATGTTGGTTCCAACTTGAAGCATATCATATAAATGTACTATGTATAGCCTTGGTCATCAAAATGTTGAAATGTTCAGTATAATTTGCAATACTGCATAAAAAGTGTTATTTCTTGTTGCTTCCTTAAATATAAAGATAATAAAGTTCTATCTTTATTATCATTGTCATAACAAATTTTATCTAAACAAATATAAATAATAACTTATTATGTTGTATAACATGAATCAAGATAAAGTTTATAGATAGGACTAGCGAAATTAAGAGAAAAATCATGATACATTTTATTAAAATTAAATAACTCAAAAAGGATTTGAGGATTTGATAACTAATTTTTATTACATATTTCCATGTATATATAGATATTTCTTATCTTTCTTGATATCAATACTAATAAATTTAGCTTAATTGATTTATTTTTATGATATATACTCAAATATACACATGTCATATTATTTAAGTAGAAAATTAGAATCTTCTCTCTAAATATACATATGCTAAAATTCGTTAGGCTTCTTGATAATCATAAATAATTATTTAGTTGTATATATACATACATATGTGTGTGTGTGTGTGTGTGTGACAGGAAAAAAAAATAGAAAAGAATGGAAAAACTATTTTTGCAAAAATTTATGCTTCTTAATAAGCAAGTAAATATGGTATTCTTCTGTTTATAAAATAAATATATATTATATAAAATTATGAAATATTCAAAAAGTTACAAGTAGATTTATATTTTCAAAAAAATGATTCTAATATAATGATTCTAATATAAATTATTCAGTACATTTTTCAAATAAGATAAATTTATAAAGTTAAATATAGACAGATAATAGTTGTTGTCATTCTAAATACTAAAAATTATAAATGTATGTGTGTAAAGATATATATATATATATATATATTACTATATGGAAAATTTCCAACAATTCGTTTCTGATCAATAACAGACTACACCCTCTTTCAAAAATTTGACTCGCTAAAAATTCAATTGCAAAAAATCCGAAACGAATATTACATAACATTTGACTGTGTTTATTTGAACACGTCAAATAGAACACAGAATAGTGCCCGAATATTATATGACAAATTAATCTAACTTATTTGCATGTGCGAACATACGTAATTGTCAAACATTCGATTCAGCGAAAGAGCATGTTTGTAATATATGTCAGAATGTAATGTATGTCAAACACAATTTATTTAACTTTTACATTCTTATCATTTCGGATACAAGAAAAGATAAGATAAACGAAGTTTTCAACGTGTGATAATGAAATGATAATTATATATATATATATATAAAGCGTACTCACGAGAGAACCGTCACATTTCAGTGACGCTATGATAGAATCTTTCAAAAATATATTTGGTAGCGGAATTGTTATGTGCCTTATAAAGCTTCATCTTATCACATTATCAAAGCTGATAACGGTAAATTGAATTTTTTTAGCATATACTATGTACACACTTCTCACTCAACGCGTCGCGTTTACGATACATCGCGTAACTAACATCAATGCGTTGCTAACAGTTGCCAACAATCGACTAATTGCGTGACAGCAATGTGCGTGACGTCACTCCGTGAGAGGGATTAATGTCAAGATACAGGAGTGGTAACGTGGTAGACAGAAAACTACACCGTCAGCGCCTTTGATTCTGGATATCCTACATATATATCCTACATATATATGTAGATATTTACCAAGAAGCTATATCTAGAGAGAAAACTACATCGTCACACCTTCAATTCTGCGTATCCAACATATATATGTAGATAGTTACCAAGAAGCTACACCTGCGTCAGTGATATTCAACACAGAGTGAATCTGAGAGAAAAAAAGAAACTCGAAATCTCATTAAAAACATTAATTATTGATTCACGTTCAGTTACTATAATGACAGCTAATATGATTGCTTAAAATGAGAAGTGATATGATAAATGGTAAAAGAAGTAGGATATTAAAAGTTTTAGGATTAACTCGTAGGTTAAGAATCACTAGATCAGCTGATATAATATTCCATTAAGTGAAATGGGAATTAATTTAATTATGTAAAACAACTCTCTTTTATCATAGCATTTATATAACATTTTTTGTGATAGTTATCAGATGACTAAGACAGTGTATTTATATTCGCAGATATACACTATATTACATAGTCGAATTCACGAAACTTTCCAATAAGTAACATGATTATGATTTTTAGATTTTTTATGTTTGTGAAATTTTGGTTCTATTCTGTAATATAAAACTAATGATACATAGAAAAATGTAAGCATTAATAAGGTATACAAAGATTGACAATTTTATGATATGGCAGTTAAAATTTGAATTATTAACTTATTAAAATTATTTTATGATTTATTATCCTGATTAGACATATATTTATTTATAATTTAGTAATATTTGAGAATGAGATGTTGAATAATGTAAGAATATAGATGTTGAGTAATGTAAATCGGTGGTATAGTACAGAGGTATGCCATATGTGGACATTGAACTATATAGTCATATAGAAACTACTCCAAAGATAATACAATTATGTCGGACTTTCTGATTGTATTTTATTGTGTTCATGATTTTCTGGTTTTGTTCCATGCTATATTCACAAAATGTACAGAACAGAACCAAAAAATTGTGGACATAACGGAACACAGCCAAAAAATCATAGACATAATACCGAACACAATCGGGAATATAGCCATTTTATCTTTCATAGATTGGAATTGCGTTTCATTTAATACATTGTCTACATTAGAGAAGACCATCGCATACAAAATGATCATATATGTATAATATAAGATCCTCTGGACCAATCAGTATGCTATGTAAATCAATATGGCAACTTTATATTGAAAGTTCATTGATTCAGACGAGCTTATATTATGCATATGTCATTTTGTATATGATCTTTAAATCTTAAAATTCCTATCACTACAGTCATACTGGAATTATGTCATGCAAAAAATGAAATTTATTGCGTGTAATTTGTAAATACATATGAATAAAACGAAATGGCTTTGATATTTGTAAAAAATAGATGATTACTATCCTTTTCCCTCTTGACAGTCAATAAATAACCATAAAATATAATATGTAATAATCTTTGCAGAAGATATCTTACAATAATTATAATATTGAAACTTTATTGAAATATTTGATATATATTTCTATAAGTTAATAAGATATTCTATACAAATCTGGATGCAATCGCTATTAATTTAGTATAATCTGCTCCTTTACTATGGGTTTTCTCTTTTAATTTAGTTCGCAGTATATGTGGAATTGGTACATGTATTCTTGTACCGAGAGGTGTTCCATTGTCATCTATGAGTACCAGATTGTTGCTGTCAAATTTAGGAACTTTAGGAGCTTGTTTTTGCTTCAGTCCTACTAATATACCTTTCTTCTTTTCACCCCTTATTGCGACTAAAATTCTATCTCCTATAATTAAAATATTTATATAATAATGATTGACATGTTTCTGCATATTAAATCTTACCAATATATCCCACTCCAAGTTTGTTGTAAACATGTATACATCGTGGTGGTTTGCCTTCCATCATAGCTAGCTTGCCTATTTCACTGTTATCCACTACTCTCAATCGAGTTAATTTAATTACTTGATTTGCAGATGTTGATGTAAAAATATTCCTGCTTATAATATTTATTGCTGAAGATACTAACATTATTATAATGCTTCAATCTTCTTTTTAAGACAATCTAAAATATGATAGAAATAAAATTATACAAGAGAAAATTTGGTAATTAGTCATTGGCAATATACTAAATTAATGTTCATTAAAGGCTATTATATATAACATATCTAAATGTAATGCATATAATATTTTTGATGAAATCTTTAATATATTCTTCTAAATAGAATAAAATCATAGTTGAATATTTATACAATCATTTAAAATATTTATATATTTTTTTACATTTCAATAATTCCATGTATAACATTCTTGGTGTGTATTAATCCAGTGATCAAATTTGTTATAATATTCATTTCTATCGATAAGTTTAGTTTTTATTATTTTTTTAATTTTAAAAAACTAAAAAGAAATAAAAATAAGTTAAATTGAGATCAATTTATATTGATAGAAATATTTGACAAAAATAATTGATAGAAATAAATTATCTACCAATAAAACATAACCTTTTGTTTGACGAAAAATAAATTAATAACGATATTAATCATACAGTTCGAGAAAATTATTTTTTATTAAATATTTTTAATTATGCTTACTGTAGAATGAAAAATTCTCGCTTAGATAAAAATCTAATTTTGAATTTTAAAGTTTAATCATTATTCTTCTGAGCAACAGAAAACGTAACAAATGTGTCACCTAACCTAAGTTTTGTTATAACCTGAAAGTTATCAACGACAAACGATAGTTTTATTTGTCATCATGAACAAGTTACCTCGTCTGAAAAGAACATTAACGCATTTGCGATCTCTCAATATTCTACGAATAAATTCCTGCTCCGCAAGATGTTTCAGTACGAATAAAGATTCAGAGGAAAAAAGCAACGATTCAAGCCCATCTTTGGAATTCGGTGTCGAGAAAGAGGTTACGCCAACAGAGAACGTTAAAGTAGAATCCGAGACGAAGTTGAGTGGCTTTGCGCGAAGTTATGACAAATTTTCGCACATTGACGATAAAAAGTCAGAAACGCCTCAAACATTTACTTCTTTGATGCGCAATTCTAAATTTGTTGATGTAAATATTTCTTGTAATACATATGATTGTACAAGATAGTTTTCGATAGCTTTTTATTATGTACATAATTTTATTTATATTTCTTTAGCTGGGTGATCCCGAAGGAAAAGTTGTAACTGGCGAGGTATTTAATGTGATTGGTAATGATTTGTATATCGATTTTGGATGGAAATTTTACTGTGTATGTCGGAAACCTCTCAAGAACGAACAGTATGTATGCTTATTCTTTTAAGTTTCTATTAAACCTGGTCTTTTCTAAAATATTGTTTAATAACATTTAATATAGTTTGTATGTTGAATATTATTTTGAATGTTATTTTAAATATTAATTTTTTCCTTCATTTTAGATACTATGTGAGAGGATCTAAAGTTCGATTGAGAATAAAGGATTTAGAACTTTCCTCTAAATTTTTGGGCGCAGTAAACGATGTGACTCTTCTGGAAGCTGATTGCACTTTAATTGGTTTAATATCATCTCCATTACAAATGGCAGAACAGAAAGCAAGAACAAGAAGACCATAAATATAGGATGTTTAATAATAATATGATAATGTCTATGTTAAATAAAATTAATATGACATGTATGTGACATGTATATATATATATATATATTTTTATAGCATATGAACAACAAATATAAGTAAAAGTTCATAAATATAAGTAATTCGAGAAAATCACATATTAATTTTTTAGTATTAATATTAATTTTTATTGTCAATTTTTTAATTACTTTAACAATATGTAAAATTAACAGAGGATGTAACATTAACAGATATTTACTTAGACATTTATAAATTAGAGGAAAATTATCAATTTAATTCATTTTTAAGAAATGGTTTATTTTCGCAAAGTACTAGCTTGTATTTGTTTGGTCACATACTATAGGCTATTGTAAAAACTTTTTCTAACATGTTTTCTTATTGCATATACAAGCATTTATTACGTATAATTATTTACAATAATTTAAAGTATTGTTACTTTTGATATAATTATTGAAGCACACATGAATGATATTCATGTTTATTGAAATAATATAAGAATGTGATTTATAATAATTTAGTATAATTTAGTATAATTTACTAAAGTTTTATTTCGATTATTTTATGTCTCGATTTTGGGTTTGTATTGTTGAGAATCTAACATAATAATGTTTTAAGAAAATATAGTATCTAATATTTAAATCAAAATCATTTAAATTATGTAAGAGATTAAATTCTGAGTTTATATCTTTAAAAAAATACTCTAACATAGATAAAATTAATTTTTAGATATTACTAGTATTTAATTAAGAATAATTGTATGTTATATGAATATTCAAAGAACGATAAAAGTCCGCAAATATAATGCCACTAAAATATTGATATAAAAAAATATATAAATCTATATTAATTACTTTTTAAAAGTTTGATTTTATACATATTTAGATTTTATACATATTTAGATTTTTTAATTGAAACATTTATTACACGCACACAGAGAAAAAAGGGAAGGCGGAAAAAAAGAGAAGAGAAAGAGAGATTCTCAACTACAAATTTATATTATTTGAAAGATTCAGATACAATACATTAGTATATTTTACTTTCTAACGTAAAATTACATTCATTATTTTAATTATATTAATAGGACAATCTATTATTTTTTCTTTTTTTTTTTAATATTAATTTTACAGACAAATTTAATTAAGATGGCTCTAAAAATAGAACATCAAGAAATAAAAAAGAAACTGGAATATAGTGCAACATATATAATATAGAAACGGTAAAGCAAGATGATAGAAACGTAATAGAATTATTCCAGCTGATTATGAGTAATCCCATTTCTTTATAAAACTGCGATATAAAAATTGCGATGAATTTCACGATGTCTTGTTAGAATATTTTTATTATCCATTTTACCTGGTTTTATCTGTATTTATATTTGTGCATATTACACTGCCTGATGCGGGAATTTTCAAGGCATGAATATCATCGATATTTCTAAACATTTGAAAAATAATAATATAAATACATATTTACACACAAAGTAAAGAGATAATATATATAAAGATTTTTATACTTTAGCATTGCATATATATAATATTTTGTAATATTTTAAGTAAAAATATTACAAATTAATTAAAATATAAAATAAGCAAATTAAATATAAAATAAGCAAAAGCTTTGATGTTACTTACCCAATGAGATGTTGGCTATTTGAACTAGCATAATAAACATTTAATTCATTTGGTTCATCATCAAGCATTGATAAATCAACAGTTTCTTCTTTATCTGCAAAGTTTACTGCTACATAAATTACTTGTGTAAATGTACTATTAGAAAATCTCCTGTAATGACAAATACAAGCTTTTGTTATCTGGTTTTAAATATGTATTACGTGTTATTTCAATAAAAAAATTAAATATTAAAAAATTGTATACATAAATAATATAAAGATTATTTGATGTACAGGATGTTTCAGAATGGATGATTAAACTTTAGAAATATATTCTAACTTTAAGAACATATTTACTGTAAAAATAAAAAAAAAATCATATGTACATGGGAAACACTGTCTTTCCAAATTATAAACAATTTTTTACTTATAATAAACAATATCTCATATCGATCTCTCTTGATTATCTTTCTATTTACCTGCTTTTTAATTGCATTCGAGAATTTCTGAACAATAATTATATCGATAAATGGATTGATAGAGGAAAATCAATCGCAAGCTCCGCATGTTTGCCCGATTCTCTTGGATTTTTATTTATTAATATCTTAAAATTCTCGTTTATGATATTCCTATTATTACTGTAGAAGTAGTAACAGGAAATTGTATATTATCGTTTTGTCTGAGAAAATATAAAATACTCTGAGAATTTTTCTTGGACATCTTTGATAATCCATGAGACGTCCATACGAAGCATATATTAATGTAATTGGAAAGAAGTCATTTTCAATAATTTTCTTAATGAAATGAAGATTCTTATCAATAATTTCCAATAATTTTCTTGATAAAATATTAAAGTCTGTTATAAATAGTGTTTGTAATTCAGAAAGAAATCGTTTCCAAACCCCCATTTTTATGATCTTTTTTTTCTTACCTAAATAGGCTTTTAAAGTTTGGCTACGTATTTTTGAAACACTTTATATTATATATATTTATATATTATATATATTTTTATTTGTCCTACCTAGTAAGAGAGAGAACATTATTGTTCAATAATCTCGTGGTCAAAGATCCAAATTTAAATGCCGGCTTTTTTCGTAAATCAGACGTTCTTATATATAATTTATAGTAAGATTTGTGGGTATTGCCTTCCTTTTGTGCAGCTAAATTAAGTGTCAGATAATTTTTATTAACTGGCAGCCATGTCTTCGGGTTTGTAGAGAATCCTAAAATTATACATAAATCAGATTTTTTAGCAAACAGATTCTATAATCATGTACATCGCGTTCAAATAATCATACTATTACATATAATATGATATAATTTCTCAATATTATTTTTTCAATACTACAAGTGATAAATATAAAGTAACGATAATATGTTATAACACTATCAATAAGCAATCTGTTTTATCTTGAATTTTCTATTCAATTTTTTTCCTAATCCTAAGATATAACATAATCTAACAAACATGTCGTTGATTTTTAAATATGTGAGTTATACTCGTGACATTAAGACTTCTGATGACTGTTCAGCAAGGAATTCCGCATTGACAGTGACGATACGCGTTTTGTTTAATACAAATTAATTTTATTGTAAGCGATTTTATTATGAGATACTTACAATTAATGGCTATTTATTGTCAAATTAATCGTTAACCAATTTTCGAAGAAAAAAAAATCTACTCAGAAACGTTATGGCCAAGTGATACTTAACTTTATCGATATTAAAGTTTAAAAAATATATTCTTTTGTTATAAAATCTCTCAATAAATTTACAAAATGACAAGCGATATAGCTTTCTATCAAATATAATTCAAATACACTATTACTTTTAATAAAAGAGCTTTAAATGTTGTAGTCGATTCAATTTCATAAACTGTTTCCATGAATTTTTATAATTATATAAAGTGCTTTCGGCAGAATTAACTTAAATTATGTTTCAATGGACCTGATTCTAATTGATGAATAGATATAATAATTTGCTTGGGTAATCCATACCAGCCGAAGTAGTATTATCCCATTGGAATGGGGTTCTAGCGGGATCTCGGGATGCTTTCTCATAACCCTCTTTGCCAGCATTGCAACCTTGCGGATCTTTGGTGTCTTCCCATGAGATCCATGTATCTTCCATTCCGATTTCTTCACCGTTATAAGTTACACCTATTCCCGGAAGTAGAAGAGTCATCATAGTTACAGATTCAGCTCGTTGCCGTCCGTAACGAGTGACTAATCTTGATTTATCATGATTTCCAGCCTGCAGAATAATATTTCACGAAATTATGTTGTCCTTTTAATTTATGCGTTAAGAATGTATTACAAATTGAATTAATTCCCGACAATATCAGACAATGTTCAATAATACCAAAAATTTATATGAATACTAAATTATAATCCTTTTATTCAATTTTTATTTCAAGTATTTATCAATTTATCAATTTTTATTTCAATTTATTATGTAAAACCGAGAAATACCAATATATTACTGATATATTTTTTATATCGCTTTTAATATCTGATTTAAAAATCAAAGCGAATGAACTTAATGTCTTATTGCTAGATATAAAACATCACGGCCTTTTTATTAAAAATGAATGATTAAAGTTATAATATTAACTCAAATTTATCGGAACGAAGAAATTATATTTAAAATTGATCTTTTTCAGATATGTTTCTCTTTAAGTTAATACTTACCACCCAATTAGGAGTTCCTCCCAAAACAGGCATGTTCACCATCCATTTGTCGATCAGTCTCTTGAAATCGCTTGCTTTCGAATCTCGATTCGTATCAGTGATCAAAGCAAAATTGAAGGGAAAGTGTGCACCATATATATAATATTTCATTGTCATCGTCATGTTTGCGTAAGCTTCGATCATCATAACTTTTTGGTCTTGGTACTCATCCAGTACTTTTCGCCATCCTTTGACTATTTCGTAGGTTCGCGGCTGATCTTTTGTGTATATTTTATCTGTGTAACCGTAATCATTAGGATTTGGGTTACCCGTGAGTGGCTCGTCCAAGAATCTAACGTCCTCACACAAATGTGGTACCGCATCTATTCGAAATCCATCCACTCCTTTATTGAGCCAAAATCTTAAAACATCCTAAGAACAGAAATAGAGAATGTGTACAATACATACTGGAATGAAGTTTTACATATCTTCCGGATTTACATATTCGTTCAAGTGAATTGAATCACTAATCTAAATGCGTATTCCATTCGATTGAAACAATAGTTTGCATAAGATATGAAATTATTTAATTGATTCTTTTGATTTGATTTATATAAGTTATTAGTTTTTATGTCAGAGTTTTATGACACAGAAAAATTTATAATTATAATTATTATATATAATATTATTATATAATTATTATGTGACATTACACAGAATACTGATAAATATATGAATAATTTATTTAATTATATTCTATAATATTATTTTGAAATTGGATTAAAGAGAGAGAGAGAGAGAGAGAGAGAGAGAGAGAGAGAGAGAGAGAGAGAGAGAGAGAGACATGTAACATATTAATAATTCATTAATTTTTATACATATGATTTGTATTTGTATTTATATCATCTTAATTTAATATTATTTAATATTATTTTATTCATATTTGAAGATCTTCCCACACTAGATTTTACATTATAAATGTGATATAAGGAATTTGAAAAAGTTAAAGCTATGATTAAAAAAAGTTCCCTTGTGCAGAATAATCTTGTGTAAAAAAAAAAGAATTAAATGAAAGCTGGATATTTATTGTGTAAGAACAATGGAATTGACAGAAAGTTTTTGTTGCGTATTATTTTTTGATGATAAAAAATGTAATAATGAGAGAGAAGAAAAAAATGTAATGAAAGGAAGGCTCTTTGCGATTATTAAATAAAATAAATAAAAGATCTTGCATTATTATTTGTGACTTGAGATTTTTTTCAATTTCTAAAGCTAACTTCAAAAAGTTAAGATTGCGGATTGTATCAATGCAAGTTTATCGCTCTTCATTACATAATAATTAATGTTCAATCCGGATTTCACTGTATGTACTAATGTGTTTTACAACTTTTAATATTACAACTGGATATTTAAACATTTCAATGTTTTTTACATTATATATCCGTATAAATCCTCATTAAACCATTATTATATTATACATTATTATACATTAATCATGCGACAGTTTAAGTGTCTTCGCTTTTGAAAAATTGTCAAATTGTGTGTTCACTTCCTGTTTCATTTTGTGATCATAATTTTACGCTCATCGCGTTCGCTCAACAGTTAATTGCATCCGCTTTCTGTATGACAGTGCAATCAAGGAAAACACTTACCTGTTTGTTTTGTGTATTTCAATAGGCGTTGATTAGTAAGTTAATTACTCTTGGTAAGAAAAAAATAATGTGTGCGATGACAGATATGTAGCGTGTATTATGTCCTCGGTCGTTCATTATTGTGGCCACGCGCAATCTTTTACAACACGAATAATTTTGAATAAATTGCTACGAGAAGGAAAAAAAGCAGAATGGTGTTTGTTTTTTGTTTCACACTGCAGCGAAGAATAGAAACTTTATTTCGCGCATAGCGTCAATAACGGAAAAAACATTTGTTGTTTCTACGTATTTTGTTAGTTTTGTAGTGGTTATCTAAGATAATAAGATAATAAAATAATGCGATATCAATTTTAATCCAAATTTTGATCAAAAAGATTGAATGTTTTATTACCAATAATTTCTTTTATATCGAGTTGTAATTGGATCATTTATCACATTTTATTCCAAAATTGAAACGATTGGAATTGATACGAAATATTAATAAATATATTTTAAATAAGTTTACATGATTTTTGATGAATGCTATAAAAGTCACAAATATAAAATTATAATTTTACAAAATATAGAAAATCATAATTTTATATTAAAAACAAAGTTTATTAAAATAATTTAGTGTGAAATTGATATTGATATGAATTTAATTGTTAAATAATTGTTTTTCTGTACGAACCTTCATTGCGTTTACTACTTCCTCGTTTTCATAATTGAGATCAGGCTGTTCTGGTGCAAATTGATGCAAATAATATGCTTTTCGTTCTTCAGACCAAGTCCATGCTGGTCCACCGAATACACTTACCTATGCGAGAAGATAATGATTCAACTATTTTGTTATATATAATTATGTTTTTAATATTCATATCTACCAATATAAATTAATTTTAATTTTGGTTTAACTTATTTGTTATCGTTTTTTATTTCTAACAATTAAGGAAAGGCAAAGAGTAAATTAAACCGAGATTAAAATTAATTTTATGTTATCTTTAGTTATATTAGTTATATTAGATGTAATTTATCTAATTACTTACCCAATTATTCGGTGCCATAACAGTTCCATTCGTTAATACCTTGCCCTTGTGCCACACATAGTAGTTGGTATACGGTTCTATGCTTTTCACACTCTTTTCGAACCATTCGTGCTTATTTGACGAGTGATTAGGGACAAAATCCATGATGACTTTTATGGATACGTCGTGTGCGGCTTTTACAAGCTCTTCGAAATCTTTCATGGTGCCAAATGTCTCGTCGATGTTGACAAAATCAGAAATGTCATAGCCGAAATCCACCATTGGACTAGGATAAATCGGAGATAACCAGAAAGCATCGACATTTGCTTCAACGAGATGGCCTAATTTGCTCGTGATACCTGTACGCAGAAAATCGTATCATTGTTTTAATTTTGTTCGTGATATTTCTCTACTATAATTTTTTAATGTGCAATCATATAAATAAATAGATAGATATTTAATTTTAAATAAATGTCATTTTTGTTTCAGATTCGTAACTGACATAAATTGCCAATATGATCAACATCAAATATGAAAATCTTATAACAAATAATTTATTTGCTTCGAAATATTTAAAGGAAAGACAAGGAATTGATAATGATAAAAAATTTCTTGCAATATTAATTTTATATTTGATAACATATTTGTTATTTTAAAATTTCTTAATATTTTTAAATGTCTACATATTTTATTATATAAATATAATATTATTTAAATAGAACGATAAAAATAATCTACTCAGCATTGTTTATTTTTAAAAATGCTCTTTTGTTATTAAGAACGACATATTGTTTTATTGTAATTTTACTACCTTATTTTATTAAAATTATAATAATATTGTTTCTAGAATTGTATGTAAATAAGAATGTACCTTTAAGATCTCCGACACCATCACCATCACTATCTTTGAAACTTCTGGGATAAATTTGATAAAGAGACATTGTCTTCCACCATTCTGGATTATTTTCACAATAACCGAGATTGGATGATAATAATATCGCGCAAAGTGTTAGTATAATATTCATCCTTGCTGGATCTTAAAAATAAACATTAAGAGCTTATTTATGCGATAATGTCAATAAATGTATATAATAATATTTATTATTATATATATTTATATATATAATTAATATATGTATATAAAAAATAATTCAATAAATTGCATCATAATTTGCTATAAAAAACAATAGAAAATGAAGCGCATGATTATCTATCATAATCTTTTATTTAATTTTCTAATACTTTAGTCTAATTACTTAAAACAACTCGCTGGCGTTGATACTTATGTCTTATGTCTGAATTAATATAAACCACGTGATGAAGTGACTAGTGTACACCTACTGCTATGGAGTAAACGAATCTTTCCTCTTTTATAGTCTTTTATTATGTAATTACGATCGAGTAGGGTTTTATGTATATACACAACCGATGAATTCTGTGCAAAATATATAACGATGCATGTATATGTACGTTTGAGATATTTATCTTTAGCGGAAATCTTTGTTTTATCTAGTTTTTTCGAGATAGGAAATCATCAATGCTACATCTAAGCAGTGTCTCTCAAAGTGTCAGAACTTTAAATAATTGAACAGAATATTAAAAATATATATGCAAAATTTTCAGCTTTAAATATTATCTTTTTATAAAAAATTTTCAGTCAATTTAAAATAAATTTTTTATTTAAAACCAATTTTCTCAAATACATCAAAGAATGTAATTAAAATTTTATAGCAAACTTTTAATTTATATAAATTTAATTAGTTATTTACATATAGTTGTATGTTTAATATCAAAAGTATTTTAATTTAAAAAGTAATAATTAAATTAAAACGTATTTGAAAAATATAATTTATATAGTATTTATACAGAAAAATATTACTTTTTTATAGAGAAATTTTACAAACATTATTCTGATGTAAGGACATTTTTTACATTTCCGATAAAATTAAAAAGACTTATTGATATTACTGATGATATTATATTAGCATCAATTTAATATCTATTGATAAACTAATATTAATATACATCAATAATATTATATCAATAAGATAAAACATAAAAGTTATAATTTCGAATAGAAACAATTTTTTTGAATATATAGATTTATAATCAAAACAAGGTCAATTAAATATTAATTTCAATAAACAAAACTTGTTTTCGTAAATTATGATTTTCTGTAATTCTGATTGTTTAAAGAATATCAAAAAATTTGGTAAAACAATTGATACAATTAGATATGATATTAAATCTAAAAATAACAATTATTTAAAAAAATTGTAAAAAACATGCATTAATATATACATATAATAATGTCATAAAAAAAAATTATCAAAAATTATTTCTGGTAATATTATTTGTGCAACAGATCTCAAATAACAATTTAATCAGCGATAATATTTAAAGAAAGATAATGCGTTACATAAATGATTATCTTCGATAAAATTAAGAATGGAAAGGAAATTAAAGTTGTTTATGTTGGAAATTAATATTCAATATTTGTTATACTTGTATCACCGAAATTTTAATTTCTTAAATTAAATTTTAATTTGATATCTGTATTGCATAAATTTTTATTTTTATTTTCTGTTAGTCTTTATACAATGTTTATATAAAATGTTATTTTTTAATTAGTATTTATTATTTTATTTAGTATTTTATGTTTATAATTCTTTTTTAAAATAATATTATTTTGTAGAAAATGTGAATCAAAACTATTTATTTATCAGATTTATTATATTTTATTTTTATTAAGCTTTTATTTTATTACACTTTTTAAAATAATGATTAATATCGCAAATAAATATTGCTATATCTATAAAATCATATCATTTATATTCAAAAACTGTGATTTCTTAAATGTAAATATAATAGTAAATATAATACTATAAATGTAACAGTAATTTCTTATTAATTTAATATATTGATTATTTCTATTATAAGAAATTCTATTTCTTACCTAAAAATGCAATAGACGTGTATGTAACAAGTGAAATAGCAATTGTTTCTTTCTTCTCCTTATATTATGTAGATGTGGCAGTTAGCGTTTTAAAAAAAATTTAACCTTATGACTTGAAAACATTAGCGCGATCGCGCGATGTATATAATTTCAACTGTCAAAGTTTATTTAGTTAAATATATTAACTACATATTTAATTATAATATTATATTTGTAATAATCAGACATTACGATATTATAGAACAGTGGCTTGCAACAAAATTATAAATGGAAAGCATCAAGGAATATGTTCCAAAATTTATTATTGAGTACTAATAATACACGTTATATAAATTATATAAATAGATTTTTAATATTAGCAATGACTTCTCAGAAACACTCAAATGTGTCTCTCTTATCTAAAAGGAAAGTAGCCATAGTGAAAAGTGCTTGTAGATTAGAGATTATAGGATTGAAATTAGATTGAAATTTGAAATCAATTCAAACAAAGTTCATTAAATTTGAGATTAATTTTTTTTTTGTTTTATTAAATTCTAATCTAATCTCAATCTTTATATCCGTCTGATATCCGTATCACTTGTCTATGTTGGTTGAAAACAACTCTAAATGTGATGTGTTACGATTGGTTTGCTCCACATTATCGACGAGTGGAAAACGAGTAAAATATATTTCGCAATTGCTCGCGAGAGGGCGGTCTCACCGATCGAAGATCCGAGGTCTGAGCCCTGAGCGCAACGAGTCTGTCTCTCTCGTTGCGTTCTCTGTCACGTATTTTCTTTCGTTCTCGTTTTGTGCTACGCGAGAAAAATAAGACGAGTGGCACACGTTAGGAGTGACAAATCAACGACGGTGACGTATTCTTCAGCAGTTTTCTGTGACGCGTGATTCGTGACTGGTCGGACAGTTCGCTACCGCGTTTTATGCCCGATCAAGCCAGGGTACGATAACCTAATTCATCAAAGATTACGTGGATGGTTGCTTAATTCGCTTGCAAAATACGCGGGTGAGTAACGCTGCACTCCGTTGTCTCATTCTTTCTGCAAATATGATGAGTGTCTCGTCATAATGTGTTTCTTTCTTTTTTTTATATCGCTCGTCTTGTCTAACGTTGTGTTCGAGAGACATGCACGAGTTCGAAAAATTTATTTTGCCTGGCTTTGAAAAAAGTTATACATGTATTTCTTCTGTCAAACGAGCATATGAATTATTTATGACCACTTGCTCGGGTAATTGAGATTTTATTTGTCAACGAGTGACAAAAGTTAGTATCTTCTTGGTCAATCTAGCTAGTATACTGTTATAAGTTATAAGCTAGCTCTCTTGTGAGTCATGTTGATAAGATCATGTCTTGCATGATAAATATTTTTATGTACAAAAACATGTATTATGCATGTGTATTTGTTCATCAATAACTTTGTTGAATAACTTTGTTTATAAGAAAAATGTCGAAGGACGATTTGAATTCATTTTTAGGAGTCTAGATTTTTTATATGTTATCAAATAAAAGTTAATTAAGCATGAGACATAAACTGAATTTGTCATTTAAATTTGAAATCTTTTTTTTACAAAATTTTATAAAAGTATTAGCAACATATACATATCTTTTATTAGCAATTTTTAAAAATATATTTTAAAATATATTTTTAAAATATATTTTATATTTACAAAGATAATTGTATTTATATTTGAAATATTTAATGTATATATAATGTATATTTAATGTATGTATGCACTAAATGATGAAGTATTATAAAAAAATTAAAAAAAAAAATTAATTTGGAGTTGAACAGTTTTATAAGAATAAAACATAAGAATATTTTTATAAAAATAATTATATATTTGTTTATATACACATTTATATATGTTTATACCATAGACACACACACACACACACACACACATTCAACTTAAAAATATATATTTAATAACAATATATTGAAGTTTTCTTATTTCAAACGAATTGAAATAAAAAAACTTCAATATATTGTTTGAATTGTTTAATAAAATATATATTTTTGTTATTTTATCATTTAATATTTCAGAATTTTTTACATTCAGATTGTTATATATATGTCTGGTATGAAATAATACAACGCTTGGTGCAGGAGAGCAAAAAATAAACTGAACAAGAAATTCTTTTATCATTTTTTTATTTTTGCAATTAGTAATGAATTATTAATTATTAAAAATCGTCAAATAAATGTACATCCGGCTCATTAGCGAATGCAAGAGCGCATGGATATTCGCCTAGCGTGACGTATGCTAGGAGCACAGTGAGATGTTTAGACATGAATTTAGTGTGGTCTGCAAATGATAGAGTATCTGCTTACAATGCATACCTTCAAATATTTCATTGCGTTCCTATCACCTTGAACATTGGATGATCATATCTCGTCGTACGCTTGCATTTGCCGGTGAACTGTGCGGATACATACTCATTTGACGATTTTCAATAATTAATATTTCATTACTAATTACGAAAATCGCAAAATGATACAGGACACTTTTCTACTCGGTTTAACCCTCTATCTGCACACACAAGTGTTGTACCATTTTGTATCAAACATTCTGTATATATACGTATATAAAAATATTAATTTATGATTATTTTAAGATTATATTAAGGAAGGTTTTTTAAGATATTACTTCTAAGATATTATATCAGAAAATTTTATAAAATATTTTATATTTTATGTCAGAATATGCCAGAATAAAGTGTAAAATATCTCATAAATGACTGACTTTTTGCTAATTCTTACCTTAATATTTTTATATCGACGATGGTTAGAAGAATTATTTTACATAACAAAAAATATATGAGTCCAAAAATGAATATAGAGCGACCAAAAATGACAACGTCAGAAAAATACTATACAACAGCTTTATTTACATATGAATTAATATTATAATCATAGTTGTTTTGAAATTCTACATCTTTATCTGAAATATTTTTCCGTATCTTATTTGCTTGTTAAAAGCTACGACTACTTTATATATGAAAATTGTAATTGCAATCTTATTAGCTCTTTTTTTATTCTTATCAAACTTTCTTTACATTCTTGCGAAAACTTTTTATAATACTTATTAGTTGAAATATTTTATAAACATTTTGATGTACAGATGCAAAAATATTATAAATGAGAAATGTTTTTTAAAGTAAAAGTTGAAATTAATATATGTTGTCTTGAAATTTAATTTTTAATAATATAAACACAAAAAAAATAAATTTTAGCTTCTAATATTGTATAAAAGAGATATATTAGAAATTATTTGGATGATAAATTTAGAAATAACAATTTCAATTTTTATTACAAGTTACTTTATTTAATTTTATATACATATCTATAAACTGGGATTGAAAAATTTATTTATTGATTTATTCGAGTCCGTTCAAATTATAAATAACTTTTACCAATTAAGCAATATCATCACTTTTATTACGCATTTACTTGCATAAGAACATCAAGAGGGAAAGCTTGTCATATGCTATACATATGTTGAAACATATTTGCCAATGCAATAACTTATAAAATAAATAAAATATGTTTTGTAAAATTTGTATTTATATGAAAAATGCGTGTTAGTTGCTTATTTGTTGAATTTGCTTATTGATTGTGATACGATTCCTTGCCAAATAGACTTGCAAAATTATATTAGTCTTCTTAATAACTATAATTAATAATCTCTTAATAATTATATTATTATTATTTATAAATTTTTTATAAAAATTATTTCAGAAGAGAGTTTTTACTAGATCTTTGTTTTTTATATATATTTTGATACATATTACATAAATGAAATAAAAATAGCAATAAATGAATTTTCATAAAAAAATTTGATAAAAATTTGATAAAATTTGATAAATATTTTTTTGTCACTTTAATCCTCCTTTAAAACGCAAGAGTGCGTTTTTTATAAAATTGAATAATTTCCTATTATGATTATTTCAAAATAAATAAAAAGAGTTTTTGTTATATAAAAGTAAATGCTTATACTTTATCCACTTTTATCATATAAAAATAAATATGTAAAAAAAGTAAATATATTTATGATTTATTGTTTTATTAATCGATAGGAATTAAGTTTGATCATAGAAACTGGGGAAATCATGAAAATATTTATTAATGAAAGGAAATCTATTTGTAGCAGGCTCTGTAATAAACTTGCTTGCGCCTCATTTGTTTTTGCTGTCAGTTAAAATTATGATTTTATGGAGGCTCCTGTTATAAATCCGACTCTATATCCGCCGTTTGTATACATAGTTTTCCATTTCATACAGGAAGCACTTGATAACACGGAAGTGGCGCTCCAGTAATTGAAACAATCCATTTTGTTTGAGAGAAAAACGATGTAAGAGAAAGAGAAATCATCCTTTTGTAAGAGCGTTTCTTTCAAGAATATTTTCTAAAATAATTATAAACAACTACGTATTGAATATGAGAAAGTTATTGAAAATGATATCACAATTATCTAATTTGATAATTAATAATTTAACAATATTACATATTATTATTGGAACTCATCAATTTCAAACTATTAAGATATTATTTACTTTGATCAAAAATCAATTTATTCTAAACGTCGAAGACGTTTATATAGTTAAGATGATAAAATATTTTTGAGAGATACTCATTATATAAATTACAATTAGTTGATCATCGCACTACCGCAGATCACGTTCATCCAAGCAAGAGCATAAATATATTCGTGTTTATCTTTGAGCAACGTATTGGCTTTAAATGAGATACCATAATCTGTCCAAAACTTTACGAGGTACCCAAGGTACGAATCCATGCATTTGGTAATCTAAGCTTTCTACGCATGGCTCCGTTAGCAAATATGTATCATGTCTCCGTTACTTAACATCCGCCCAACTTTCTATTCGCGCACTGGCACATGGATGCGCGCTCATTCTTTACTTACATTTAAATGGTATTGCGAGTATCATTCCGCAATTTATCATTTTAATATAATTTTCCATATTTCCATATTAGATTTTTGTACACAATACATAATTGTACACAATATTTTTCTGACGTAACAAGACTTAAATGTAAATCCTAATGAAACCCCATATGAAATTAAAAACGCCGAGAACTTTCCTATTAAAATGAACAGATAATTATCTATTTATCATACTTTCTTCTTGTTATAAAAATAGCAAAACCTTGTTTTCCCAAAATTTTTAAATTAATTTATTAGTGAATTCTATTATTGACTAAGGAAATTATTACAAACTTGATTTTTATGTATCGTTAAATAATGTTTGGATTCTAGGATTTATTGAAATTTGAATTTGTAATATGATATCACGATCAAGAGGAAACAATTTATGTTTACGAAAGAAGTTGAGAAGTATATAAAATGTTTAGATATTTAAATGAAAATTTATAATATAATGTATATAATGTATATGTTCAATATTATTGTAGGATATTAATTTAATTACAATCTTTGAAAAAATATATATATATATATATATAGATTAATGTAAGAAAAATTTGAAATATTAGTTACAAATATTATTACTAAAATATAAAAATAAATAATAAGAATATGATTTTTTTCAGTATTTAATATTTAAAATGATGTGTACTGCTTTTGCGCGATAAGAACATTGCAAAAATCATAAACGTGGTTTAATTTATATGATGATTTAAACTTATTGTGTTTGCACAAGCACATGTATAAAACTTTTAATACTAATCGCAAAAAATGTATTCCTTATCTATAAGTTTTCTGAGAAATTTATTTGAACGCATAATTCTATACACGTGTAAAAAGAAAAAGAAAAAGAGCAATATATTCCAATTATATTGTAAAGATATTACTGATGACCATGACACGACAATCTCATTTAGTTTCTTATGGATGAAGTCATAATAAATTCGCATGTAGCTTCGCTTACGTGGCATTCAACATAAATGTAAAAATGTTTAGCAAGAGATAAAATATGTTATTTAATAAAATTCTTGTGCACTTCTTTTCATAATACATGTACGTAAAAACACAATTTTGAATAGATTAATTAATTTCTTTATTTATTATAATTATGAAAAAATTATAAAATTAATAAAACTATAAACATTAATTTTTATATTGCAAAAATAGAATTATAATTATTTGATGATTCATATCTATTTAAAATTAAATAGAGAGATCATGAAATTAATTATACATAAATTAATGCTTCATCATTTGTAGAATATATCTTCAAATATATTGTTATGGTGCTTTTAATAACCGCATGTATTTATCTTATTATAATTCGACTTTACTTAATGAATTTGAATAATAATTTATATGTACTTTGGTGATTTTCATTACTCACTGTTGATTATGCACTATACAATTTTCTTATGACTATTCAATTTATAGACCATCGAAATTTGCTTTCTAATTTAATAATTTGTATTCTTTGATATATATGGACATAATATTGATTGAAAATTTCTTTCTCTTTTTCAGAAAAAAATGGAGAAAAATGTGGTTAACGCTCAACCTTCAGTTCTACCAACAGCTCCGCCGTCTTATGAAGAAGCCATAGCTAATACAGGAGGAGCATCTACGCACCCTCCAGTTGGTCCCACACCGTACCCTTTGGGAAATGCGCCAGTACAAATGCCCATGCCATGTACGTAATATATGTCTTGATGTATAAAATTATCCATATCCATCCTTCAAGATTTGTAATAGAATCGAAAAATTTCTCGCACATGTAAATTTAAATTTTTTACATCGCTTTTAGTTTAGAAAAATGTAGGAATGTTACAGATTAGTTAAGTTATTCATTTTCTTTTTTCAAACATCAAAAATAATCGATAATTTAAATTAAAATTTTTTAAAAAAGCAAATAATGTTTTGCAATGAATCAAATGATATTTATGCTCGAGAGAGAGAGAAAGAGAGAAGGAGGGGCAGGATAGAAGGAAAGACAGTTTAATAACTCTTAGATATATTTTCAGACAATCGGCCACCAAATCAAACAACGATGCCTACGCCATCAGCTTACCCAAGCTCAAATCAATCAACGTCGCAGCCGCGTTTCAATCCCGAATTAAATTCTGTACCACAGACGGAAGTACGAGTCATTCAACAACATGTGGTATACGCTCTGGGGCCAAACGCTGTGAAAATGTCCTGTCCGACGTGTCATGCCGATATCAAAACTACCACGATATCAGATCACCAGCCAAGTGCTCACCTTTGCTGCATCGTGCTCTGCTTACTCGGGTGAATATTAAAACTTTAGATATATTTGCAATTTGTATTTATTTTAGATACGATTATATATTAATTATCCAAGGATGCTTCTTATTTCTTTAATTATAATTATAATATTCCATTTTTATTATTTTATTCATCTTATTTATTGTAAAAATTAATATTTATTTTTGAATACTTATTAGATATCAAAAAATTATTTTTAAAATAATTTTTTGAAAATGATAAATGATAACCAATAATTTATATATCTTAAGTTTTACAAGATACAACTATATATTATATTAATTACAAAATATAACGTTATTTATCGCAAAAATTGTATGAGCATTTTTAAATAAAATTTTGATTCTAAATAGATTTGATAATTTTTTGTTTCAGATGCTGCCTCTGCTCATGCCTGCCATATTGTATGAGCGCTTTTATGAGTGTTCACCACTTCTGTCCAAATTGCAAAAATTACATAGGCACGTGGACAGGTTGATTTTAAGCTTATACGTGTACATACACAGGTTTCAATTTCCCGTATATCGGGATACTCTGTAAGTATATAAAGAGCTGCTCGATGTCCTTCGCTTACTGCACATTAAGACAACAGAAAGAACAGATCACTGGAAATGTAAGTTATACATTACATGCTTCAGACTTGAAGATCATCGCGTCAATATGCAAATGACGATTTATCGAAATCAAGTCTAACATACGAATTGTAGATATAGACGAGTATGTGGATTCTAGATCATTTGAAGAATGAAAGTGACATTGATATATCATAGAGATTACATACTTTTATATAATAATACTAGATTGTTAACATAAACGAAATACTTTATCGTACGCATACAATGATATAAAATGTATACATTTTGTATCACTTCGAATTTTATAATTATAATATTATAATTGTAAAGTTTAAAATGATGCAAAATGTGATTATAAAAAAGGAATTGCAAATATATTTAGCAAAGACATCATATATTTATTTAGCTGCAAAATAATTGATATTTTTGTTTCTACTATAGAGATTTTTATAAAATTTATAGAAAAAAAATTTGATTAATTTTTGTTGTATATTTTTTTCTCTGTTTATTGTTTTTCATCTTCTAAAAAGATGATAAAATTTTTATTATTTTTTAATTCTTTTTTATAAGTTTTGAAATTGTATACAGTATTTAATAAACAAAAGTATCTAAATATTATATAATTAATATCTAATATTTAAATATTAAATTTTTATGGTTTAATAATGAAGCATATATACAAAATTATTTAATTTATATATTATTGTTAACGATCTAGTATACTATATAGAAGTCTTATTGCAGCTCTTTTATTTTCTATCTAAAATAAGAATTATATAATTTGATTTTTGTAACGTTAGACACGAGAATTTTCTCATTGAAACACTTTCATTGTTTTAGATTAAATAAATATACGAATTAATTTTCTATATATTTTACAACGTGTTTTTCAATTGTTTTATGTACTAATAATTTTACTTGCTCTTAACAAGTTTAATTATATTTTTTCATGGTTATAAAAAAGATAGAAAATAGGAAATAATGTGTGCAAACAATGAAAGTTGCCTTGTCTCGTGTCTAAAATAATATTTTCGTATTTCCTTCCTTTTTTTTTTTTTTTTTTTTTTTTTATTATCAAACACGATTTCATGAAAAGTAAGATTTACGAAGAATATAATCTAATTATCTCTTTAAATTGGATACACGGAGTATAAGCGTATCCGCGAATTTAGTTACATATATATTAAATGTAAGTGTATTATGTATAAGCATATATTATAATATAAAAAACATATATTTTTGCGTACAATGAAAGAGGATTTGCAAACTTCTAGTATAATAAGAGCAATGAAAGTTATTCTTGGTTTCATTGAAAGATTTTTATTTATATTCATGCATACGATATTGAGATGAAACTGATAAGCACTAGGGCAGCAGAAGATTTTCTTAAAACAAGTTTTACGTCTCGTAATCTAATGTGTTCCGTACTCTATTCCAAGTTAGATTGAGAAGTATAGTCTTGGATGATATGATGATCTAATATTTCTCGATGCCAGATTGAATTTTCTCTAACTTATGTTATTCAAGTTTTAATAACCTGATGCCGTTCCATCATATTGTATCGAAAAATCCACAGTAGTTATTGAACTTTTACATCTCACATTTCCTGTTGCTATTTTAGAAATCCTAACGGTCTTCCATTCTTTATCGAGAAATCATCTTCCAGCTTTTACGAAAAATTAATGATTGATATTTGATTATAAAATGAAAAATTAAAAAATTAAATTTTACGTTGATTATTATGAGAAATCTGCATGCTTTCTTAAAAGCTTTCTTGTCTCTATCTTCTATTTTCTTATTAGCAAGATGTATCTTTTGTTTAGAATATATGCAATCAACGTCTTTATAACAAAATTTTTTTTCGTATTTATCTCTTTTTTTTATCTTTTGTTTTTTTTCTGTTCTTTATTCATCAATTATATTTAGCTTTAAGCATAATTATTGGTTGTATGAACTATATCATATATATACTTTGATAATCATTCTTTGATTTTAATCATAAAAGTAATAATTATATTCTTGATATTTGTCTTGATCTGAATATATAACGAACATATAATAAGTCTTATTTTATTAGTTAATTTGATTTTACAGTATATTTATATTGAAATTATAGATATATTTATACCGTGAAGATGAATCTACTACAGCATACGATTTTTGTATCAAAACATTAAGGATTTGTGATGGATACATTTATTGATTTTGCATTTTGAAATCTATGATAATTCACATAGGTAAAAAGGATTATCTATTCATCGTTTCTATTTTACATAACTCTGTCTCATATATCGAGTCGGATAGCCGAACAATCAACATTCCACAACGAGCGAATTTAATGAAGAGCTCAAAAAATATATAGCAGCAGTGTTTTTCAGTCACTTGAATTTATTATTTTATAAATCTTATTTCAGTTTCGTAGTTATAGAAAGAAAAACCTATTTTTTTAGTAGTAGTATTAAATTAGTATTACAATTTAGTATTATATTAAAAAAATATTAAGCTTTCTCCTTGAATTTGTAATAAGAGATTTTTTTTCATTAAACAATCTTAAAGACTATTTTTGGGCAATGACATTTGTATAAATGTTATAAAATAACGTTGTTACAAACAACGAGCAATGCTTTACTATTACTTAAGGAACAGTAAAAATTTACAAATTAAGAAATGGATATAAAATGGATATACTTTTGATATCTATTTCTCCATTATTTTCATATCAATTATTATCGATAAGTTTATATTTTATTGTTAAAACGTTAGTAATTCAACGATCAATAACAACAAATATACGTAATCGCAGGTTATTTAATTAATTAATCTTACGTTCAAATATACTACGCCATTCTCTTGAGATGTAAGATTTATTTGCATATAATTTCTTTATTTTAATTTATATTATTTAAAAAAAAAATACAATTCTGCAATTTTATATTATAAATAGTAATCTATTGAAAAAAGATTTGTGCAATGTAATTTTCAGAATATTATATTAGCTTTTTTGTATATTTTTAGGACATTTTATTTTGGTCGAATTGTGTGGTATTAAACAATAGTTTATGTTGCAACATTTTATTATTTGTTGCGATACATTTGTTAAGAATGTCTTCTATAGTGCCAGAATATGAGAACAGTAAATAATTCAGTATATATAGTAAAAATAAATAAATATTAATCATTATTCTAACATTGTTGTTTATTTTCATACAAAGAAATTTTTTATTTTGAAAAAATGAAAAAAATATAGCTTACATGAGAAGTCATAAGAAATGTTTAGCAATGCGAAGATTGAAAAAGCCTGCAGCTTTGCAGAAATAGGCAGGATAAGATAGTAATAACGAATTAATTTCTTCTTTCTTTCTCTATTTAAATAGTTAACAATTGCTAGATCGCTTCCTTTTTTATGTCTTTAATTCCTATTACATATTTGATTAACCTTCTTATTGCAAGCTCTGAATCATATAATCGAGATTTTCCATTTCTCTCTCTAAAAGTAACAGTGTTTAGACTCAGATAAAAAAACTCAATAAAAGCCTCAATAAAAGCAATGCGGTTATCCGTAATATAGTGATATATTATTATAAAATTCAAATGTACAATCAAATTTATCGCAAATTCTGGACTTGGGATCTCTTCATTGTCTTAGTAGATTAAATAATTACAGATAGGGTTACGTAAAAAAGTCCGTGATACTCTTCTATTCAAAGCGAAATCGAATAAAATACAAGAAAAAAATTTGAAAATGTCAAATTGTTGAAACAAAGATGTAAATTTAATATGTTTAATTTTTTAAGAAATTAAATTAAGAAAAAGCATAAATATCAGTGATATGGCGATGAGCCATATATATCGTCAAACTCTCACAATGCCTCATTGTTGTCATTTTTTTATTGAGTCAAAATGTTCGTAACATATATTAGATTAATATATGTAATGTATATGTATATTAGATTTTTATAATGTATATTATAATGTATATGTATATTAGATTTTTATAATAACATATCACTATTTATTCACAGATAATCGCGTTGGCTCTTATTGGCTTTCTTTATCTTTATTCTTAATATCTTCCTCTTTCTCTCTCTCTCTTTCTCTCCTTCTTCTTTAAATTCTATCCTCTTTTTTAGATTCTAAACTAATATAACTTTTATATCTAAATACTTTTATTATTGTAATCTAGTATGAAGATTAAAACAACTTAGAAAGCCATAATCTCTTTTTTTAGTAGTAGTTATAATTTCTAATTGACCTTTCTCTTGTTCTTGTTATTCTTTTTTACTCACAGTTAATGAATTTTGCTATAACATTTCTGTAAAGTTTCAGATTAAAAAAAAATTTTCTCATTGGTGAAAATTTTATGTCAATTCTAGTATAAAGATAGAAGTCGAACGTTTCTTACAAATGTTCTTCAGCACATTTTGATTATTTAATTAGAATTTAGTGCTCGGCATTAGATGCCGACATTTCGGGCCGATTTCTAAGACGATGCCTACTATTCCCCTACTATTTAGAAAAATAAAAATTAGCAAAGAAGATATTTAAATGACAGTTTGGAGCGAAAGATACGATAACATATTTCTCTGCGAGGACTCTGATGCTGTTGAGCCTCGTGAAGACAGTAGGCATAACCTCAGAAATCGGCCCAAAATATGCAATTAAATCTCAGCTTTGATTTAGGAAAAGAAATTATTCAAGAAGAAAGATATTTTAATAATGCTTTGGCGAAAGAATATGATCGTAACTCGGCTACTGACTCGGCTGTCAAGCCTCGAGCGGTAGTAAATGGATAATAGGCATCGCCTCAGAAATTGACATCTAATGCTAAGCACTAAGTTAAATAATTAAATAAATAGAAAATTAAATAATTTTAAGTAGGAATGTTCGACTTCCAAAGATTTATACGGAATTGTTATTGAATAATTAGAATATTAATTAAATTATTAATTTTATTAATTAAATCATGATTTGTGTTCCTTTACTATTTTAATAAAATATAATTTTGTTTTCTTTATGTGTTCTTTAATATTAATCGGCGTATTTTTGTATTAGTTATTGCCTGTAGTTTACAGTGAAATTGTTTCACTATTCTGATAATTCCTCAATTTATCTCATAATCGAACATGTGTATCATTTCAAAGCCAGGCACTAAGACATTAAGCTAGTCTGCGTGGAGATGAATTTTCCTAGCGATTTTTTCCATTTATTTCACAGATATTTCATAAGTATTTACGCGAGTATTGTATTATATAATTTTTGTATAATGTATGAAATAAAATATATATTCAGTTAAATACTTTAATATTTCCCTAATTAAAGTATTTCCTGATAGCATCATATATTCGTGTTTAATTAGAAAAAGACTCGGCTAATTTTTGATTTTTTAATTTTTATTTTCGCTTTTAATGCATACAGTATATCGAACAAACTCGAGTATATATGTATTCTCGCTTGTAATGAAAAAAGTTCTGTTTATAATTTATCGAAAAACTACGCTACGTATATGAATCGATTGTTCTTCGGAAAGATATTAATTGGAGCATGAAACTTGTCCTCTCTCTCTCTCTCTCTCTATATATATATATATATATATATATATGTATGTATATATATATATGTATATATATATATATGTGTATATATATATATATATATATATATATTAGTTAAATTTTTGTGTGCGAATAAGATATCACCGTTATATATACCGTCCGTATAACCAACGTTACCAAAAATTTTATAAATGATATCTAATCGCAAAGTCTTTTGCCGTAACATTGCGAACATCAATAGACGTTATTATCAAAGAACGATTCGCGCACTATTTGCGCGTACAATAGTAAATACAAATACGATCTGTTTCGGGAATATAATCGTGTTGTAACCGTCGCTCACAAGGCAAGCCAGCGAATTGTCTCTTTCGGAATTAAATTACATTTATATCTTTAGGCCAGTTCCTAGAACCGAATAGACTAGCATCTCGTAACTATATTTCGCATAGGTATACGTCTTAGAATCGAAAACCGTAAATTTACCTAGATATAATTTGAGTTTTCGAGTACAAATCGCATAATGTACGCAATGAACAATCGCGAACTGCGTTTCGCGTTTGGCGATGTTTCTTCGGTTCCACGGCCATGACCTATCACAATTCTGCTGCTATATTCGGAAGGACAGTTCGCTCCCCTGCGTGTTGATAATACATTACAGTAAATAGAATCACATCGCGCGTGTCCTACGAATACGCCTACACAATAGTATTCATTAACTCCTGATCGGATGGGAGGTATTGCTGTTGAGCAACAGAGGAATATTGCATGTCGATCGGCTTCGTGTCATCGTACAGTGCTGGTGCTTCGCATAGAATCGTAAAGGTCCCGGCTATGGAGGCTATTGTGAACATCCACAGAAAGAGGCGATCAAGAACCATCGCGACGAAACCCCAATCTTGATCCTCCTGTCGTGACATAACGAAAAACAATAATTAATGGTACAGGACGAAATATATCTAAACGAATATATGATGTATATAAGATGTGTTTAGGATCTGTTTAAGAAAACAATGATTTTGCTCGAGTTTTGTTCATATTATCATAAAAAATTGTTCCTTTATATTTTATTCGTAACCATTTTTTTTATATCTTTAACAGTGATAGGGATGTTAAACAGAAAATAGATAATTCAGACATTATACGATGGGGAAGGATTTTCAACGTCTATTCTAATTTTTTAATTTTTAAATTTATTATATATATATTCAAGAAAACATTTTTGGCTTTTGTTAGAATATTAAATGCACCGTTTTAGATGCTGGCGCACTGCAATGGCTTTCTCTTTTCTTTTTACTTGCGTTATCGAATTTCTGAAAATGCTTACTGCATTGAATTCATCTTGACGTTGTATATGATGCTGGATGAACATAATATTGTGTAAAGCTTTTTCCAGCTCGAAGGGGTATTTCTTTCTTGGCGTTACATCGCTCAGTGACTCGTCAAGACCAGACATGACTGTTGGAAGCCCATTATATCCTAAACTGCCGACTAGAAATCGATTATGGGCAGTTGTCCTGTGTAAACCGTTGCAACCTAAAGTGACAATTAGATATAATTTTTTTAATAATTCATAATATGAAGAAATAAATGAACACGTAATATTACGTTTATATCTTTTTACATTATTGCGCGAATAATATTAATTTGAGTAAAAGATGTAAAGTGCGCAAAATAAGAAAAATTATGGAAAACGGTATTTAATATTAAAATATTTTTAAATAATATTAAATTAATAAATTAAAAATTAAAATGTATATTAAAAATAGTAATATTACATTTATAATATATATATATATATATATATATATATATATATATTATCTTCTTCCGTTATGTTTCATTACGGATTATAAAGAGTTATAAAAAAGTTTCATTTATTTTTTTTTTAAGATAATAATAAGAATAGGAATAAATCTAATAATTCTGCTTGTCGTTTTAGCAATTTAATTTGGAATTTATCCGATCCAAATCAAAGATATTTAAATGAGATTTTTCTTTGAGATCTGTTATTTTTATTTAAAATGATCATACCGTCGATTCGTTGGTGACGGGCAGAATCCGGCGAGGATACGATCGATGATGATTGCGCCGCAGCTGCAATAGCAGCGTTGAACTTGCTTTTCTTTCCTGATTTTCCTCTTCCGTGTATCTTGTGCGCGGCGAGATCGTTGAGAAGATCGTCGGGCACCCTCATCAAAAGCAACTTGGGTAATCTTCTGATGAAAACTCTTCTCACCCAAGGTGCCATTTTATGGGTGCTCGGTTTGCGGTAGTGTACGTTCAGAATAATAATCGTTATCACGACCGAAAACCCAACTAGGATCATGGTGAAGAGTAGATACTTGCCGAGTAACGGTAGCGCCAGCGATGTGGATGGTATAATCTCGGATATCAGTAAGAAGAACATGGTCTGGGATAATAGGATATTGATGCAAAGCGCGATCTTCTCTCCAGAATCGGCCGGCAGATAGAACGCCAGAACCGACAAATAAGAGATGCTGACGCATGGCACTATAAGATTTACTGTATAGAATAGCGTTTTGCGACGCAAAGTTATGTTGAAGAAAATATCGGGATATGGCTCGAGGCAACACGGATAGTATTTTTTGTGACGTTCCGCCGGAACGCCCAATATATCCCATTCCACACTTGGATAATATTCTCGTAGATCGATACCTACTTCGACCTTGTCGCCCGCCTTTTGATTAATATGCTTTAAGTCGATCTAAAGAACACATTTTACATACGTAAGTGAGTGAGCGTTTAAAATTTTTCGGATTTTTAATCGACGTTTTGCATTCCAAAATATTGTATATAATAGCAAAGATTATTGCGCAATATGCACAACAACGCTATTTATATAATATAGAGAAAAAGATAATATTACGACTCCCTATTTATATTTTATATAATAACTTTGTTAATAATATTTTAAATTGAAAACTTAATGATTATTTTATCAAAGTGTTATTTAACGGACTAATAGTTATAAAATATTATTTATAAAAATATGATGACGGCATAATAGATTGAAAAGAAATAGAAGTGATGTAGCTCCTCGTCATGGGCATAGCCAGGATTTTTTTTCGAGAGGAAGTTTTATCAATTCTGTTCAATATAAACAATAATTTCTTGCGTTAACGAATTGCTTTTTTGGATATTTTGGAGAGTTTAGAATATTTCCTCACTCCTGATTTTGAATGAGAAAAATATTAGATTTTGTAAATAATTTTAATTTTTTTTTTTAATTTTAGAAGAGTTGAATCCTCTACCTTCTTCCTCTCGATATGCCCATGCTCCTCATTAAAAATAAATTTTATAAATTAATTTGAAAAATATTTATTTAAAATAAATTTTTAAAATTGTTTAAATTAAATATTATATCCATATCTGAACATGAATTATAAGTTAGCAGTAGAACTATAAGTTATGTAAAAGTTTAAAGCTACACAAGAATCACTATATATTATATTATGACAATATATTTACTTACTTGAAAGCCATCGTACGTCCATGATCCGAATTTCATGAAACAGGTTTGCTGATCGAAGGGAAAATATCTAACGTCTATTTCGCAGGAAGATTTAAAAATTGCCGGAGGAGTCCAAAGCACTTTGCCGGTATAATGCAAAATAGCTTTGGTCATTGTTGTTACACCATATTCTCCATCCGCGCTGAAAATACAATTCGTTATTTCGAATTAACGCGTTTATAAATTTCTAATGCGGATACATACATAACTCTTTGTATAATATTCAAATAAAAAAATCAATAAAAACCAGGCACTGCAATTTGCAGTACATGCGCAGCATGCTTATATGCTTTCTGATCGCGATAATCGTAAAAGAAATAAACCAGACGTAACGTAGCATCACGTACTTGTTATAAAGTACAATGTCGGGCAACCATATATGTTCGCTGGGCACGTAGAGTTCAGTGACACCACCATATTCCAAGGGATCCCACTGGAATTTATGATCCTGCCATTCCTAAAATTATTAATTTGGCTTCAGTTATCATCGATCTTTCGTAATTTCAACGGCAACCATCTTTTAATGTAGCTCAACACTTACATGCTCCAACCAAACGTTTGTCGTTAGGATTTGATCTTTTAAATTCTGCAAATGACGAATAGATTTCATTAGGTTTATAAAAATTCTCTGCTGGATATATATGTGATTTACATATAATATACGTGCTGCATATAAACTTATAAATTTTCGATAATAGAATCGTATGTTTGTTATGTAAATATATACACTACGTACGAGGTCTATCAGTTGTGAGAGACGAAGACCTAATTTCACAACAACGGTATCGGTATTGTTTGATACAGGTCGAATCAGCCGATTGTAATTTGAGAGCAGATCATCGTAAAGTCTCTTAGCATCTGGATTGCTGTAGCAGATTCCCACCGAAAGAATCAGAATGATTAAAGAGAATATCATTTTGGCCTTGTGCGATTAAATGTGCGATTAAACGAGACTCATCAAAAGCATCCTGCACAGAAATATTAATAATTCGACATGAAGTTGATATCCAATCAACATTATATATAAATTTATGAAATATCCAAAGATTTTCAAACTTTTTTATATTTTAAAAATTATTATATTCAATATCTTCAACATTATATTTGTGTATATAAATGTCCATTTATAATACTTCAGATTATCTTTTGCTTAGTTATTTTGCCATGCAAATTTTTGAAACTATCATTATTAAATTACCATTCAACTACCCTAAAATTGCTTCCCGTTTGTTCAAGAAAGTTAGCAAAATAATAAATTAAAATTTTTGTTGGAATTATTCTACACATGCGATTACATTTTTCTATTTAACTATTATTTATTTTTTTTAATTGTTTTGATAAGGTTATGATTTAATTTAACTAGTAATTATTACGCTATGTCGATAACTAAGCTTTGTAAGTTAGTTGTAGAATTATGAACCTGTTGCATTAAGCAGCTATCATATTAACTTTTATAAGAAGTACTTTAATTTATTAAATTGTTTGTATTGATAAAGTAAAATAAATAAATTGATTAAATTTGAAATAATTTTATGCCTTAAGGTATTCGAACAGCACAATATTTTTCTGAATCAGTATATAATAACATAAATTATTATATTTCACAGATCATATTAATATCTATTAATATCTATATATACATTTAGTAAAAAAATTTTAAATATTGTATAAGTATATTCGCAAATGTAAGTTTACAAGTGTGCTAGTTTTATGAACTGAACTAAACAAATGTTTAACGCAGTATTTTTTGCAACATAATATAAATAGCCCTTTTCATGCAATTGTCATCGTTTTTACGCTGATTATGCACAGAAAAATATATACTGAAACGCGAAAGCTTTTCCGCGTAGGGAAGCATCCAGTTGTTTACAGCGCTTATTAACTTTAAGCAACTATTTTATGATTACCGAAGCCGGGCATACGGTGTACGTGTATCGAACATAATCGAAACAGTCGTGGCATACTTGCGCTTCGGCTTCCTCGTATTCCTCGTTACCCGCTCTTTAAATACGGTGCTTTTTTATCCCTCCCCTTCTTGTGTATCATAATCTGCCGTAATCTGATATACGCTCGATCTCTCAGACGCACGAATTATCAATCGGCGATACCTCGGGCGGATTACGGTCCGGCTCTCATTACTCGCGCGGATCGTCCCGCTCGCGAAACGCCGGAAGAACGTCGAGCAGAAATGACATTGTGTACAGCCGCTGGACCACTGGGATGCTGGTACGTACATCTGAAATTCGCAGGATCAATACACCATTGCGCATGTACCAGCGTGGTTGGTTTCTGCCTCTGCGCTCTGCGAGCGCATCTTTATCGCGCAAACTCGTCGATTTCTACTGCGTCGCCTCGCAGACGCAGAAAAAGACGGACGTGTCGACCTGGGCCTCGACATTTTCCTGGGGGTTACTACGCCCTTTCCGGACGATTTTCATAACTCTTTTCATATTATATGTTATTTTCTTTTTTTTATGTTTATTATGTTTAACAAGAAAGATGCTGGTAATTGGTGAACATTTAATTCACGAGAAAACAAGAGAACTGTTATAATTATATGTAATATATGTTATAATTTAATTTTGATATTTTATTAAGTTGATTTTTATGAAAAAGGAGAAATACGAAGAGATATGAAAGTGTCGTCTTTTCTTGGTTGAAACTTCTGAAACGTTCCACATTTTTTATCTATTTTTTATCTTTGCACTTTGAGTAATGCAATCATGTAAACAGAAATGAAGCTAACTTGAGTCTTTGATCATTAGTTTTTAAGTCTTCAGTCATTTAAAGTCTGATTTGTTTTTCTCTTTTTTTCTCTGTTGTATTTAAAAGGTAATTAACTAGCCAAACTACCAACGTTAATCAACTTTCTTTGCAATATGTTTTTTACAATTATCATAAAATCGATTTGGCACTTTTTTCTACGGTACTTATATGGTACTCTACATTTTTTTCGGGGGGCAGCTTCGTTTTCCTTCATGCTGTATATATATATATATATATATATATATGATATTATACATATAAGCTCGATGATAAACCGGTTTATTTTCTCGAGGTATTACAGCTCTTGCAAATCCACTCTGGAGTGTCAGAACCACTGGTAGCTTAGTTTCTTTTCTGTATACCGCATACATTTACATTTCACTTCGCGACTTTTCCTATTTGCACAGGTTAACATTATTTTAGCGAGATGCGCGCGCGTTTACGAGTATGACTATTTCTACTTCCTCATCAAATAATTCTCTAAAAATTCACTCAGCTTGTAGAGAAACTATTTTTTGTTACAGATGTATATCTGTGAGGTAAACAGAAAGAAAAATAATAATACTCCCTTCACGCATAATTAGCAGAATATTTCGTATCTTGTAACCGATTGATCACTATAATCCATTAATTATCACGATCATATCTTAACTGGGAGGATTACTAATGACGGGTATCATCTTGTTTATATATTCGTATAAATTTTAATGTTATATGAAATCGTCATTGCGTCAAGTGCGACACGACGCTCTCGCGCAGCCAGACATTTAGACACTCTTCTTTATGGCGAGGGGCGAGAGACATTGTACATTACAGCACTTTATTCTTATGCGTAGGTCATTCGCCTACGCTTATACCTCTCGCGTCCGCCTCGCACCGTTTTGCCTCTCGAGTTCCAAGATAAACGTAACTGTTTTTCCGCATTTCCCTCTTCCCTCTTCCTTCTTCCATCCACCCTCTTCGTCTCGCTGAGCCACCGGCGAGAAAACTGCAACCCCCGCTTTCAAGAGTACAACGTCGTCTTAGGGGTAGGATAGGGTCGCATGTTTTGTTGTGTACATGTCTTAGACTTACGCGGACGAATATACGGGGGTGGATCGTATCGAATGATCTCTTGGGATACAACATACTGGCACATGGTGGCGCGAGGAATTCCACGTCCCTTACCGAATGCGTCGTTGTCTCTTATTCTTTACAATAATCGTTCCCGCTCAATAACGTTTTGTTACGTTACACCCGCGATGTTCTTCCGATCATGCGACACTCGCGGCATATCTTTCGATCTAAATATTCGATCGGCGTTGTTCGACCAAATGGCTGTTGTATTCCGCGCGCATTGTCTTGGAGAAAATTGCACCGTCCAAAATTGCACCGTTTACTCCTTAATTGTGGCAAAGTTAATTTAAAGTTTCCGACGACACGACGACGATTGGAATTTTATTCTTTCACGAGCATGGTAATGGAAGAGGATGTTCGGCAACTACTTCTGAGAAAGCAAACTACTCGCTCGAAGACCTCGTAGGACCTCGCCTCGTCATCATTCCGCGAATTATTAATCAGACTACCCGTTGCGTAGAATCTGGCGTCGAGCAGAAGCGATCTTCCTTAATCACGGCGAAAGTTGTCACCGGCGTGTTTGAAATTTCCAACGTCTGAGCGCCGTGGCACGAAGATAGGGTGGGCTGTGAGAAAATGCGAGAGGGAGAGAGTGAGAAAGACGGAGGAGCAAGAGATTCGCTCGCGATACGAGAAAACGGAGGGAGAGCCGGCGTGCAATCTGGACGTAATCGCGGGTTAGCAGAGATGGTTACGTCAGGAATGGTTGGTCTCCGGGACGTGGCGGTAATTAATGTGGCCTCACGCATCGGACAATCTCCCGTCCTTCCACATCACACCGTACGCGACTCGCTTTCGCCTTGTGTTCCACCCCCATCGTACTGCCACCACACGGAGAAAACTTTCAGGACCGTGAGATAAGCCAAAACCCCATTACAGTTCGCCGTTAGATCCTCCCGTTGTGGCCCCTCAACGATAGTGGCGCGAGATCTCTCCTCTCTATCTTTGTTCCACCGACTGTTCGTATCTGCTGTTTCGTCGGCCTGCTCTCTTCGGGATCTACCTTTAACCCCAAGATAATGGGGCTGAAATGGTGTTGGAGTTTAAATGAGTGTTTGCGCGCACTCTGTAAATTATGGCGACCCCTTTCGGGACACCCCGTTGCTATATACGTGTACGAGCGGCGTTCAGAAGGTGCGATGTCGTCACGTATCACGCCTGGCTGATTATTGTGTAGCATGCGTTAAAATAGTGTCTGCACGCCCCTTCTTCGTACGATGTGCGATGTGTGCCATGCGCCGGTATTTTTATTCATTTCTTTGCGCAGTCGATTAGCTCTCTTTCCGTTCAATGTTGAATTTGCGACCGAGAGAGTATAATTATCCGTCCCTCGATGATATCCGAGTTAACGAGAAAAGCAGCGTATTGTTAATTGTCACGACGACACGGCATTGTTCATATTTTTCCTCGAACAATATTCTTATTTGAGCGCGAGCAAGGGGAAGATTTTAGATTTCAAACATAATAAGCAAATATGATTCTGGTCGAAATATATCTTATTGCACGTGATCGAATTTAAAAAATATAGCTTCGACACGAGTATTTATGTGAAGAACACATTTAAAATTGTCGTTCGTGAAAGGAAATGGAATACAGGAGAAGAAGCATAAACGCCTTCACGTTTTTATTGCGAGCAGTCACACAATTTCGCAGCGTTAGTATCGACTATTTAGCTGCCGCTACTGCTGTCAAAAACAGGCCAACGGCGGTAGGTACTTTCCAAGACGGCATCGAGTTACACTTTCTCAACTTTATTATCCACACTTCGCTTACGACTGCGACATACCGTGCAGATATCACGTATTACGTCGTACTATCCGGAATTGAAACTGCAGAACTCACCTTGCATCATTCAATGCTGAATGAGGGCAACTACCGGCGATTGAAGTAATTACTTCTGCTTAATGTCGGCACCTTTACAAAGTTACCATCTCGCTTTTAGAATTGCGATATAACAAATAGATCTATTTTTTGAGCAAGAACGTCTGGCTCTTTCCCAAAGAGTTTCATTTCGAAAAATGCAAAGAATCGAGGTTCGAAGAACAACACGTCAGTTTTGTTCCCGACAAAGAGTGTTAAAGAACTTTTTATTTCGATCAGAATCGACAAACGGCTTTTAATCAATTTCTTAGATTATTTTATTTAAAATTCTCAAGAAAATGTGAGATTGCAACAGAAAAAACATTATTATAACACTTATTAAAACATCTTATTAAAATAAAAATATCTTTTTAAAACATCTTATTAAAATAAAAATATCTTTTAATCTTTTAACTCAAGAGTGCTCACGCTCTAGTCTATGTTTTTTCGCATTTCTTCGCTTGTTTGATTACATCTTTCCATCTCTGCTGGCACTCTCATATTTTTTCTTTGACGCATATTTTTTTAAAATCCATTATAAGACCATGTATACAGGCTGCTCTGCTCTTACCGCATTATGTATGTATCTAAGAAACAGGAAAATGCATACTCACAAACTTCTTTTTTCAAAAGAAGCTTACAGAGGTTCGGGGTGATGGATGATTCATAGTAAAAATTTACTTTCAAAATTCATTAGATAGATATGGAGATGAACTCAATTAGATTAAAACTTGTACGTAATATATAAGCTGGATCTTTCCTTAAAAGTTGTTATTTAAAGAAAGTTTATTTTATAAATTAATATAAGTTGTTTATATCAATTTCCTATTTTACAATAAAATTGTTGTCAACAAATAATTATTACATAAAATTATATTAAAAATTATATAAAATTATATATAAAATTTTTATTTATTACATGCAATTATTTATTCTTTTATTAAAACAAACATTTATAAGTTGAGATTAATTAATTAACTAATATATATAAGTTAAGATTAATTAATTAACTAATTTTTAAAAAATGGATAAATGCCAACGTAACATTCATATTTTTGAATGTTGCGTTCCGCGGATGCTTATCTTTAGATTTAAAAATTTGTACTGATAATGTACGTTGCTAATCGCCGTAAAACATAAATATTATTTGTCAAGCCAAGTGTGGAATGCACGAAAGTGCATTAGGAGCAACAGGTATAGCATCGCTGCGGTGGTAGTTACTCCTGGCGCGTAAAGTTAGCCGCGCAATTTACGTGAGTTCTCTTTGCGATTTCAGATTCGTCTATTGTGAGACTCTATTGAGTAAATTGTAATTTTCTTGTATTTGTGTGTGTGTGTGTGTGTGTGTGTGTGTGTGTGTGTGTGCTTTTTGGCGCATTAATTTTTATCCGAAAATAATAAAATTTATATCGCGCATGATTGACTGAGAACTCTGTACGATCGTAGTTAACCGAATTCTCGCGAGTAAAAGTCATGGAAGAAAAGCCATGAATAAAAAAGGGAAAGACTTGAAGAAACATCGGGCGATGAAGCAATTATGAAATGACTATCTTTATTTATTTCTTATTAATGGATTTAATTAGTTTTAGAATCGCATTGTATATTTCATCACTAGTAATATAAGTCAGTAATATAATATATATACATATATATATATATATATATATATATATATATATATATGTGTGTATGTATAGTATAAAATATTTTATATTATTTTGAAAAGATTAAAATATATAATAAAGTATTTGTAATGTTTGGAAACACTTAAAGCACTTAAGCACTTAAAAATTAGACGATTTTTATTTATTAAATTTCTTATAAGTATGGTATTACATAAATTCATGACTAGACTCTTGAATAGATAGATTAAATAGAATAATGATTTAAAGCTGATAATTACAATTATTCATTGAGTTATTATGCATAGGAAAGATATTTGTATATAGGAAGTCATAAAATAGAGCTCATAATTAATGTATTATTGCTAATTTGATCATTAATTTCATATTTTGTGTAATAGAATTTTATTGAACTTTAGAATAAATTATTTAACAGATGCATAAATTATTTGGAATTTATAAAAAAATTTTAATTCTAAAAAATATTAAGCGAAAAAAGTTGGTGGAAAATATTTTATAATTATATATTAAAGCAATGAATAAAAAATAGTAAAGTTATTTTACTATTTTATGAAATAAGGAACTATTTCCTAATTTAATAAATTTTTGCAAAAATTTTTTATTAAGTTTTACACACAGTAACAATTACAAAATTTAGAAAAAAAAATTAAAAATAAACAAAAATGTTTTATATATTAACTTAGATTTAGAAAAATATATTTATGATGCTATTTAGTTTTAAAAATAAATGGAATCGATTAAATTTCTTCATTTATTGATTTAAAAATAAATTAATTGAAAGAAAATAAAAGAAAGAAAAATAATAAAATTGTAACAAGAAAAGTATTAATTATTTTTAGAAAAAATAATAATTCTATCAGTTATATATAATGCAAATGAAGCAACTAACAAAAATAATCGATTTTTAAACTAATTTTATACAAATAAAATTTTAGTAGTATCCATGTTTTTTTTTATAAGATATAGGAAGATCAAGAAAATAAAATTCTCTTTGTAATATACGTTATATTAAAAAAAAACATTTTGTATTTGACTAATGTACATTGTCTTAAATAAGGTATTAACTAACGAGATGTATCTTCAATCAGAATATTGTTTTAATTCGGATAGGAATGCCACTATATATATATATATATATATATATATCACTACCATTAATCTAACATAGTTATTTTCTGCCAATTTTCGGGTCTTTCTTTTTACGAAGCGTTTCGCGTAAGAGAAATGATTTCACGATAAACAGTTGGCGTTTGCCGCTTCCTTGGAATCAAGGGACTGGTCGGCCTGCCTGTTCCTCTCTTCGCACGTTCCCAGAGGTGTCGTCCCGATCCGTCTGTCACCGACATCATTCGCCCTAGTTCTGATCTTTCAGCGACGTTAAAGCACGACGTTCACTCTCGAGAGATTGAAAGCACTCGGGGTAACACCATTATAGACGATGGAAGGAGCCCGTAGGCACCCGTCGGGGGTGATGTCTAGTTAAGAAAATGCGGTAACGGGATACACACGAGTGACGTTTTCTTAAATGCCTTCGGATGAAATAGTTATTGGAGTTTAGAATCCCTTGTGGTAATAAGCGTGTGGCGTGTCTGTGCTGGTGGAAGACTTGATAATTAGCTGCAGCTGCTGCACGTTTTCAAATTCCCTGTATATTTCCCAGCTCGCTTTTATGATACAGAAATCTATTCTCTATCGTTTCTAAGAATATTAAAACGAAAATATCTCTTTTTGTTATATTCTTTAATTGTTATATTGTATTTAATTTCAAAATTTATACAATGAAATTATCTTTTGTATGATTATTATTTTTATCATTTGAAATTTTATATATCCAAATTTTGAAATTCCCAATATTGTACGAATTACAAGCTATGACAAGCTATTTTTTTCTTTTACGAGTGACAGTCTATTACTACATCTCTTTAAATTTAATCGAGAGTCTAATAGTAAAATCCTGCGAAATAAGACAAGTCTCAAAAGTAATTTAATTTATAAGAAAGACGAATCTTCATTTCACAACCGTATCTCGAATCAATTTTTTTTTTCTGTCAAAATCATGCGAAATATTAAAGCAATATATCTTTTTTATATAAGATTTCGCAAAATAAATGGGAATTATAGAAATTTGAGTACACTTAAGTGAAGATAGACGAAAATTAATCTGGTAGCTAGTATGGCGATTAAAAAACAAAATAATAGTAATAAAAGTATATGGCAATGCGAAACATACACGTACATACACATATGAATATTGGAGTAAGAATTCCTTAAACCAAGTGGCATACCAGAGATAATTGCATTTTTCGTCGTAACGTTTAATTGTACAGGATACCTTGTTGATTTTTATTTTTGTCATTAGCGTGATACTTGAATAGAATTATTAAGATATAAAGACTAAAGAGCTATTATCTTTGTGCGCGAGATTGAATTGCCCAGTGATTTATTTTCAACGAAACTCGATGAAGAGATAGCCCTATTCAGCGGAACTGGATGAGGAAACTTGATAATGCTTATGGCATAATCCTGCGCCATATTGAAACCACGATAGTCATTATAGCGAATGTATATCCCGCAACATTGATATCTTGTTTATCTACATGTATTTTGAATTATAATTGAGTGATAAATTTATATATTTTTTTCATTACAGATTTATCTTTACGAAGTAAATTTACAAAGTAATTGAATCTTTGAACAGTTTTCGTTTGATGTAATCGATTATTTACTATTGATCTAAGAGTCAATGTGTTCTTGCTTTTACACGTTGTTTCTAAAATACGTACGAAATAAGATTATCCTTTTGTATTATTTTTTTTTTGTATTTCACGTGTTTTAATGGACTTTGTTTAAGTTAACTGTGATACTAAAAATGTGTATGCCCTTTTTTCTCTTGTTGCTCAACTTGATGATTTTGCATATTCTGATTGAAATTGAATCTGTGTGAATGAATCTATCGAGAATATCAATATTCCGGATCGGCCTATCTATCTTTTGGAATTTAGAATACTTTAGGGAAATACGTCTAGTATTCGGCACGCGCCGGGCTTATTCCCAGATCGTTTCCACCTTCTGCATTCACGCGTGTAACGGCATTGCCTTATACGTGGAAACGTCAATAATTTTGTTAAAACTGCTCGAGAACAATAGCGCGTGGTGGTACAAATTACAAAGAAAGAGAAATAAAAAATGGGTTGATGTTCGTCGATGTGAACTGTCAGTTTAATTTAATTTAATTGCCACGCTTATTATAAAGCGTGCTTATACCGTGTTAATAAATTGAATGAAAGCGAATTTCTTTATTGTATCGCTGTAAAATCATCCTCGCGTGATAACGAGTAACAGGTATAGTTTTAAAAATATTACAAGCATATGTAATAAATTTCATATGAATTGGCTTTATAGATACAGGTAAATTCGCATCGGCCGGCAAAGTGCATTTTCGCGTACGTCGCAACCGCATTTCGCGCGCAATGTACCATGTCACAGGTGCAGTGGACACGCACCTGCAATGCATTGCGCTGTCCGTGCCATAAAAGTAACATATCCATTAAGACTTAATAAAAAACTTAATAAAAGAGGATTTCTCCAAATGCGATCGAGAAGCGAAAGAGCGAAGCAAACTTCCATCGCAGCCAGAACTAAATCCAACTACGAATGATCTTCTCTCTCTCTCTCTCTCTCTCTCTCTCTCTCTCTCTCTCTCTCTCGCAAATAATGTGTATCGCATTGGTTTTCTTAGTGCGGCACGGGCTCGGATCATTTCGATTTTAGAACTACAGGCGCGAATTCTGCACGTGGTCGTCCACCGTCTCATTGGGACATGAATTATTGATATTGTTGATCTATGTAACGTTTCATCCGAACGAGTCTCTCTCTCTCTCTCTCTCTCTCTCTCTCTCTCTCTTTCTCTCTCTCTGTGCGCGGCGCACAGATGGCTCCATGGCTCCGCCAACTGTTTCGAATTCTATCGAATTTTCACGAGTAAGCCTCGATCAGATTGCGCGGGGGTAAAGGCAGAGGATACGTATCCATGTGTCGTGCAAAGGCATCGCACAATCGCCCGAGCCCTCGAGGAATTCTACTGCCAGTGCCGCGAAACAAGAACTTCACGCATACCGTTTACTTTGGGGAATCCGTGTGGATACCAGCTACCGGAAATACCTCACACATACCCTATCAGACCAGAGCTGCTGCGAACCGTTACATATCTGAGGTCGTCTCGCACAGTTCGCTGTAACCGACGTTTTCGTTAACTCGAAACATTCTGCCCCGATTAACGTCGCGTCAACGGTCAACGCTTACCTACCGCAACTTTTGTTTAATCGTTTAATCGCTGTGCCAATTTACTATGAATCGTCGTGGAGCAGTTTTGACTTGCCGGTGATGTACAATTTTTATCGCGGCGCTCTGCAAATTTAAATCTTTCGCAAAGACACTCGTATATCTTTCGCGGTATAACGAGGTATATACATATATTTAGTTAGATAAAGGATTGATACATCGGATAACGTCGAGAGAATATCGAACGGAACTATTTCGAAACTATTTGAGATATCGGAAAATGCTTTATGATTTTTCTTAGATCTTCTTCTTCGTGGATGTCCTTTTTATATCTACTTTTCTTTTTGTTTTTTTTTTTTCATTTCAACCATTGACAGATCTTTCTATTCACTTCTAAATCGTTAACATGTTTTATTTTTAACAATTATAAGACTTTCCTCATTATGTCATTAAACTTAATAATTTTAAAACAATCCACTACAGCTTAATAGCTTTTCAAGTTACCTGTGCGAGAAATAAATTAAAAGAAAGAAAAAATATTTTCGATCGTGTATTTGACTCTCGATGCGATTAAAAGCGTGATCACTCGCATGATAACTTGCTTATTTCAGTTTCTAACATGATATTCATATTGCATAAATAAACCTCCGGAATGAAGCAGCCACATTTAGCGTTCAGAATACGGGTCAAAGAAATGGCGCGAACGCGTACGCTCAATACGTCCGTGTCGGATGCGCGGTGATTCTAATATAGAATATGTCGTCAGTAAGAATACAAAATGAGTTTGGAAGACGCGCGATTGAATATTGTATTATGTGACTCCATCGAAATCACCCGTGTCTAATGAATATCCGTAAATAGTCGCGGACCGATGCTGTTGTTGCACGCGTAAATGCGAGCGTGATACGTAATACAAAAGTACACGATGAAATAGGAAAAAGCCTGAAGAGCCTGAAGTTATGTTCGATACGTCCGGAGGTCTTGGATGAGGCATCCGGTTTTCATAGTGCGAGTCCGGCGGCGCGACAGACGGAAAGCCGGATCAGGATAGATTGACAGAGGGACACGAACGAAACGTATACACCCGAGTGGCGAAGGGGATGAGATTGGGAAGCGACTCCTATTTTTTTTTCTCTTTCGCATCATCCCCCCGCGTTCCGTCTCCATTTCTGCACTCCCTTCAGCACCCTCTGACGAGTCGACCTCGCACCGCCAGTGTCAGTATCGACTAGGATACCTCGTGGAGAGAACAACGATGGGGAGGCCAGGGGAAGACGTGGGGTTGCTGAACACACAGACTAGAGCAGGAGAAAGGGAGGCGAGGGAGATAGAGATAGAGATGCTGAGGAATAGAGAGAGGATACGGAGAGGGACGGCTCGCTGATTCTCGGCAAACCTCGTGTTCAGTGCCGTACGCGAGTCGGCCTTTTCTACCGAGAGCCGAATATCGCGTGAACGGCCAACTTTTTGGCGCATAATCGTCTCATTAATTATTCGCCTGAATTCTTGTCACTTCGACGAGTTACCGTTAACAATGCTGCCGCAGTAAAAAGCAGTATCTATCTGCAAATTTCGGGTTTCTGATCTAAAGAGGGATGGAGATTAATATGCAGCGTAGACCATAAGACCATCCTCGTGCTATGGCTGCAAATGGCTTACTTTGTAATACTGTGCGCTAAAGTAAAGCTTGATGATCGAATATCTTTTCACATTACAATGCGCATTTCGAAGATTTCTGTGTTTAAAGGATTCAACTCTCACTATTTTACATTCCACTTTGGAATGCGAGGGCGACGAAAAGCGGATAATCAAGTAATGGAACTCGGCTCTTGCACGAAATGCCTTTGTGCGTTCATTGAATTGTTACAATCATCTCAGATCATACTTGATCATATTGGACGACAATATCCATAATTTACTTTAAATGACGAAGTGAATATTCCTGAAATATTTCACCTTTTCCTAATTGTTACAAATAATGTTTTTATTAAAATCAAGATATTCGCTTCAAAATGGTATGAAAGCGTTTGACGCCAAAGAACTTTGCCCATTTTGGACCAATCGTGCACATTTATCATTGTATAGTTACTATTCTGTAGATAATAATAGAATAGATGCTGAGAAAAATGTCACTAACATCCCTAAAAGATATCCGTATGTCTTCAAGAAGATATTTGGCATATCTTAAATGCCAAATGACATGATATGAACATAGCAATCTACAGTATGAATACATTCGCCGCTTATCTTCCTCTCCAGAATGGACTCTAGAAATGTCTTCATGAACATTACTGATTCCGATTTTCTGCCATGATGATATAACGCTGAGGGACTTCACTAAATCAGTAAAATGTACTCAAAAAATTACACCGAAAGATATGCAGCATTTGCTTGTTACCGCCGTCACCGCAAGGAGATGTTCTGGATGCAGAAATAAATCTTGTGGGGAGGAAGGGGATGGATGAAAAAAGGATCTAGAAGTATTTTTAATTACATAATAAAAGAGTCCATCCAGTTGATTAAAAACATCTCGCAAGAATAAATACCAAAATTAATATACCTTACATTGAGGTCGTACCTTTGATCTGTAACCGTTCAAGTTATTATGCACTCGAGCAATTAAATTAATCTTTATGCTCTACAACTTGACACATGGTTCATCTCCGTATGATTGATCCAAATCTATGTATGAATGGGCCAAGTCTTTGTTAACAACAGTCAAGCGAATTTCAATCATTTTAATTAATCGACGACAATATCGCGCGAGCGGGCGTCGCACGGATCGCGCGATTTCGCATCAGCATCGCGTAATCTCGCGTTCATTCGAACTACTCGGGGATGAAGAGACCAGGCCGCAAAACGCGCGTACGTTCCTGTCGGCGCGTCGCCGCCTCGAGGTTTCCACATGGTCTCGCGTTATATCGAGGGCGAATCGTGCGGGCTCGCTGCATCTCGAGCGTTCTCGTAGACGGTCCTGTCGGTGCTGCCACATGGCCGCGCGTCGTCGTGTTTTGCGGGCTTGGCGAGCTTTCAGGGGCGGCACCTGCGTGGTAGGGTGCTCGCTGGCTCACCCTCGGCAGTAGGGTGTCAGGAGGACGAGTGGGGTGCTGGCTCGGCTAGGTTCGGCGGACTTCGCAAATCATCGCCAACATTTCGCGTCGGGGCTTCCACATGGGTTGGTATTGGCTCCCGGGGCGCAGGATAGCTTGTGCGGCGGGGCTCTAACCGTGGAGAGAGACTCTAGCCGTGGAGCGGAGAACGACGAGGCGACGTAGGGTAGGAGAGACGAAGGGAGGAAGAGAGAGAGAGAGAGAGAGAGAGAGAGAGAGAGAGAGAGAGAGAGAGAGAGAGAGAGAGGGATTGATAGACTGTGAGGGAGGAAACGAGATGATACTCGACGAGGGGATAGAAGAGCAAGGAAGAAAGAGAGAGTCTGCGGGTAAGAGAGAGAGAGAAAGAGGGAGAGTGTGAGAGAGAAAGAGGCACGGCTCTCGCCACAACACCCCCCGAAACGGGCAGAGCGTCAGTGCTAAGGTGGGTTGCTCGGTCGGAACATTGTCAGAGAGAGAGACACGTCCTGGGAGTGCCTGCCTGCTGCACCGACACAACTTCCTGGTGCAGGACTCACAGCGGTGCAAGGATCGGGAAAACGCACGTATCAAGAGAAAGAGAGAAAAAGAGAAAGAGAGGGAGAGAAAAAGAGAGAGAGAGAGAGAGAGAGAGAGAGAGTGACTAAGTGATATACGCACGTACGCACGCATGTACTCACGCACGTACATAAGCGTCCTTACACGGGACTCTCGTAATCGCGCGCGTGAACACGCATGCACATAAGCGCGTGAAACACGGCACCGAGGAGGGAGAGATCGAGAAGAAGATCGAGTAGATAGTCGAGGGAGAGAGAGTTCAGCGCGGCTTGCAACCGCCGGGAGAACGGGACAGGCGGTAGCGGATTGCGAGTGGAAATAGTGGAGCACTGTATGTCGGGCCAGGCAACAATCGCGAGAGGTGCGGTGTAAGCTCAAGTAGCGGTGGCGGTGGCTTGTGCGTTGTGTCGCGAGCGAAAGCTCGAAACAACGGCCGGAATCATGAAAGAAGAGCTCGAGCGGTATCCGACGTTTATCGGAATGCGACGTACCGCCGGCGTAGTGGCGTTTCGCCTGGTTGGATAGATGTTCCGGATATGCGAGCAGACCGGGAGAAAAAGCGAGGATAGAGGAGATAGAATAGAGAAGAAGGAAGAGGGTGGAAGAGAAAGAGAAAGAGAGAGGGAGAGAAGATCGGAGGTGAAAGGGGAGTGAGAAGAAAGGTGTGTCAGAGAGGAGACGAAAGTCAGTAGGAGGTCAGCGTGGCTTCAGGGTGGCGGTGGCGATGGTGGTGGTGGTGGTGGTGGTGGTGGTGGTAGGTAGTAGTGGTGTAGTGGTAGGTGCTCTCTAGGTGAATGATCGTCGTCGGCCTCGTGGAAGAGGCGGCCGCCGTTTATGCGGGCTGCCGCGCGTGCCGCATCGTCGCTCGCAAATAACTGGAACCCGTTGTCGAGGGCGGGGAGTACGAGAAGAATCATCGAGAGATCGGGACGGTGGTGGCGGAAGGGAGTCGTTGTCGCCGCGCGCGATATCGTTGCGACCGTACGTACGGCGTTGATAGTGGCGGTAGTGGTTGTCGGTATTGTCGGGTGGAACTTCCGATCGGCGCAGCACCGGGAGGTCGTAGCAGTCCGCAGTCGTCGACCTGGCGGCTGCTGGCAGGGGCCGCTGGATTCCGTGGGGTATGACGAGCTGGCCCGCGTCACGGAATTCCCGTCCCACGAGCATGACGAAGGGACGATCGAGGAGACCGCGCGCGAATCCGATTGTCGCGAGCACGATTACGACCGTGGTCGAGCCGATGATCGCTGCGAGGACGACTGGGACTGTCAGCACGAGGATCGCGCCACTACCGAGGAACCCAACGACGACAATGATGACGATGACGACGATGACGACGACGATGGTGATGAAAATGAAAATGAAGATGACGTCCACGCCGAGCAAGATGCCGCTGCTGATGACGACGATGCCGACGATCCTCGCGACACTGACGACAATGTTGAAGATGGCAGTTGTGCTCGCCCCGGTTGTCGCTGCCTCCGGAAGTTCCTCGTTCCTCGGGCCGTCGAAGACCTGGTAGCGGAGGCAACGGTCGCGCGTCTCCTCAATCGTTAGAAGCAGTGCTGTTGTGCCGTCCGGATCTCTTCCTCTCTCGGGGCTATCTATATCCGTCGGTGGTGCGTCTGGTGGGTGCTGGTGTGGTGGTGCGCCGTCTACCGATCCCTCGTGTCACGGGTTATTACTGCCGGCCGGCCGGCCGTTCGCCTACGCGTACCCGCAGTGCAGTCGACCGCCGAGTAACTACCGAAGGCCATTACCCGGCTGACGGGGCGCGCGTCCCGACGACCAATTGCCGTTACGATTGCCGTTACGTCGCCGGACGACGACGTGCGCGACGGCGACGACGACCGCGACCGCGACCGCGACCGCGATCGCGACTGCGACGGTAACGGAGACGACGACGATTACGACGACAGCAACAACGACGACGACCACGACGACGACGTGCGAGACGACGTCGGGGATATGTGCGGGTGCGTTACGTCCACGCGGCGAGGACTGGGGACTGCTGCGGGTAAATCGGCACGGCGCGCCAAGTCCTCGTGTTCGGTTCATAGGACGCCCGGGATACGGTAGCTCGTCCTTCAGCGTTATTCCTCATCGACGCCCGCGGGCAATGTGCCCACCCGCCGGGATAGCAACGTGAGTACGCTTCTCTCGCCCTGATATCTATCGCCCACTCCCTTCGTAGGGATGTGTGACTTGGAAATGGCCGTTCCTCACGATTGCCTTTTTAAAACGGTCGCGGAAACGCTCGTTATCGCCTGCGGTGAACGTACCGTCTGTCTCGACGCTGACCGTAATCACTTAATCTGCTTCTCTCTTGATATATCTTTGTGGTATTTATTAAATCGACATACTGTGCTAATTAAGAATATATCATTAATTTAAATCAGTTTTCAAAGTTACATTTCCTGCATCGAAACCACAACTTTTTGGATATTTTAGTAAATCAGAATTGTAAAAAAAAAAATGAATTATTTAGAATATTAATCGATATTTCGACGATTGATTTTTTTACACCAAGCTACTATAAAAATGCTTTATTGTTATGAAATGTCAATAATGACAGAAAATATCTGAAAATCAATTTAAGCTAGACATGTAATTGTTTTTTCAGTTACTCAATAATCGAACTAAAAATTGTTTTCAGAAAACAGATGTTTTTCCGATCAAATAAGCTGTCAGCTTTATTTAAACAATTTTAAAAATATGTATACATACAAATTCATATAAATTATATATTTTATTTTGACAAATGTTTTTGGCATAGTAGGAGACAGAAATATGAAAGTAAAGAATAATTTTTAGTACATAAAAACATCTACATTTAGAATAAAATATTGTACATAATTTTTTATTAAAAGTCCATATATTATAACAATGTAGAAACGAGATTAAGTCACAGCTAATAATAAATTTGACAAATTCTCATAATAAATTTTTTAGCTTTTATTATTATGTCAAACGGAGATTTCTTTTGAGCATTTCTTAAAAAGATTCTCTTTAAAATGCTTTAAAATGCTTTTTTTATTTTCTTTTATGATCGATTTTATCAGTAATGGTTATTAGACGCACTTAATTTTCGTAGCATAATTTTTGAAGAATCTTCTGGACTTTCGTACTTATAGAATTAGGTGTGAAACATTGAATAAATAAATCTTATGATACAGAAATGTTTTATAATAAAAAATGTAGTTTTAATCTTTTTCGATATTTTTTCATAAAACTTTACAGATCTGTTATTATTCATTACAATACGTTCTGAAAGATAGATTTTATCGACATTCCTTATGGTCGATTACACAGGACTGGTATAAATTATATTATCTCGATCGATACCGTTTTTTATCTGTCGTTTTCTCATACATACTTTTATTTCACTTCCCTGAGATTCAGACATGTCAGTGTGCACAATAGAGAGGCTCGCTGTCAGTTTGCTATAATTTGATTATCAATTTAATGCTTCTCTGATTTCAATTAAAACGCCAGATGAGACTCCGCGTGTTTCACTTACGAATGACTTCGAGTAACTCGCGTGAGAAAAAAATGAACGATCGATCGATCGAGCTCAGCCCCTCTAGTTAAATACACGTCGAGGTTATTTTTCCGCGACGCCCGTGTCCTTACTCGAGGCGAAGGATAAATTGCCTCTTCCCCCGAACTTTTCTCCAGGAAAAGCCACCCGAAAGCTCCTACGGAGTCGTGCGAAAACGTCGGAGTGCTTTCAAGGGGCGGAGAGAGGGCCTGGGCGTAGTCCTCCTGCCACGCTTGTCCGACCTCTCTTTCCCTCTTCTACTTCCACTGCACCCGCTCGGTTCTTACACGTTCGCGGTGATTTAAGATTTTTCCAAAACAGATCAATCGTCCGCAGCTGTTCCTTTAAAACAAACCCCATTTCTCGTTCTTACATTAATATCTTACATGTACCCATACACGACAGTGTCGTGGAACAAAAAGATCCAATTCTAATGATAGATTTTTAACAAAGCCAATTCGATTGAATTGATTGGGACGAAGTTTCTTTAATAGAAATTATTATTATTATAAGAGATTATTATTTATCGTTACCTTCTAATTTTTTAATATTAAACATCTCTTCTAGTAACTCTTAATTTAAAATTCACAAAAGAAAATTCTCATAATATTTAATAAAAAATATACATAATTTTTTTATTATATGCTTGATCATAAATCTTTTATTTTAGATTATTAATTACATCAAAATTATTATTGCCTTAATATATATACAAATAATTAATTACAATGAAAAAATAAACTTTATTAAAATTATTTCTTTATTTTTAAATGTCTTGTATATAATATAACATATTAAAAACATATTAAAATTTTATATAAGAAGAGAAATAATTTTTACATTCTTAATTTATATATTTTTAAAATAACATAGTTATTTTATATCCATTTTATATCCTGTTTATGATTATTGTAATGATTATTTAATTAATTGATTAATTAATTAATTTTTGGATGGAAACAAGAATTATTATGTTCATGTGTTATTATTTGAGACGATAATTATATTATTGGATATTTAATCATAGTTGATTGAAACTTATTGCTATGCATTATGTAAAAACTTGTTATATTTTAAATTTACATTGAATCTTAACAAAATTAACAAAATTGAAATTTATGTTTAGCGTTTAATTTTCTTATATTTACTCATGGCCTCGTTTAATTTTTAATAAATTTTTCATATATTAAAGAAAATTCTCGATATTTCTTTATACGTGTTTAAACAAATATATTCTTTATTGTTTTAAATAATCGCTAATGAAGAATATTCCTTTCTATCGATAATAAGAAAGAGAAATTACAAAATTTGTAAAAATATCTGAAATGTTGCTTGACATTTTTATGACGTGACTGAACCAAGTTGAGATTTGTTTGAGTTATGAAATTGCTTTTAATTGATGTGGCCAAAGATTTCTGAAAGTGCAAAAAGTTTGAGCGATTCTGTCATTTTCGAAAACGCAGTGCTCCGCAATGAATATACGTAATGTCTGTTATCCATCTACTATTGATGAGTGTATCGATATTTTTGTCTGCGCAGACGATGAGTTGTACGGTAGAACGTTTCATAAATCTTTATTTGATTATCCGCATTCCATGTTATTCATTGAATCGCTTTTCTATCAACATTACACATTGAATAACGTGGTAAATATAAAATTTTTTCCTCCATTCGGTCGATATTAGTTCATTTTATAGAAAAAAATAAAAATACGTGAATTACAACATACTGAACATTGATTATTTTAGAAGTGAAATGATACCTTCGCACGCATTCTAAAGTTACTGCTTTTATTTTTGCAAACAAAATGTGACAAAATGTGTAACGGAAGTAATGAAGTATATCTGAAGGATTACTACCATCTTTTGACATTGACGTATACATCTGACGCGCGTAATAAAAGGCGACAAGTTTCGGTGGCTGACAGTAAATAATAAAATTCTGCTATTTATATTCACTTCCTTTCCGTGTGATAAAAGGATGGCTTGCATTAAAAGATGACATAGAAATAATGTACAATTTTCAGTTTCTAGTATCATACTTCTTCCTTTCTGACACGTGTCATGCCACAGGACACCACTTATTTAGATTGTAAACATGAAATGTTTGCGGACAGAGTATAGAGGAATACAAAACGTGATGATACCCGCTATTTTTATCGTGAAAATAACGGGAAATTGATGGGTATAGAAGCCAAACTCACACATATTCTGTATCTTTCTCCAATATTAAATTACAGACGCTATCTTAGTCTATACCTTACGGGTTATTGTTTCCACAAAAGCGTATAGCTAAAGTTATGTCCATCATTTCTGTATCTATTGTGGAATTTCAAATAGTTCAATTGTGTTTGCGTATATGGCAAGGTTTTTACCAAATTTTACCATTAATCTTTAAGAGTGAAAAATTCGAGTTTTGTTTTATATAAACAGCTCACATCAATTGTTTTTGACAAAATGTCTCGAGAGTTAAATTCGGTGACATCTTTCCGACTACTCTTGTCGATATATAAAAAGAATTTCATTATGCGGTCGCGCGATCGAGCTTTTAGAGGTCGATGTTATATCTTTGCATGTGTTGCCCGTGGATTCGATTTAGGGCAGAATTTAAAGTGCACTCTGTCATCGTCCCTACGTGTACAATAAATCCGTTTGCATTTGTGTCACGAATTTTCTCCCCCTCCCCCCCCTCTTTCTCTCTTCCCCCCGCCCCCGCTTTCTCCCTTCTCTCTCTCTCTCTCTCTCTCTCTCTCTCTCTCTCTCTCTCTCTCCCTCCCTCTCTATTTTTCTTTTCGCGTCTCGTTCCCCTTTTTGAGTTTTATAGTCACTGCTTGTATATCACGACCGAAAGCGTCAACGCGAAATATTGTCGGTCATGTGCACGCTACGTTGATGTGCGCGCCGCTTCCTTTTCACTTGATAATTTTGAAGAACGACCCTTGGTCAACAAAGGCCGCGATAACTTGTACAAATAACGGCGAAAAATCGTTGGTTTCTCGTCGACGGTTCCGACACGGAAGCGTCGGCGACAGCGGGACTATGGCTTTTTTTTTTTTTCAATTTTCGACGAGTATCGTGGGAATGAGTGCGGGATGGAAAGTTTTCATCGACGGCTCGACCGAGCCGTTTCGTCCTTGCCGTGACACTTCCGGATGAAGCACGACACTTCCGGCGTGTTGAACGAACTCAGGTTTCTATGGAAATGCGAGCGATCGAAACCTGCTGACGTGCCGGCACTTCCGGAAGCGTCGTCATTCGATGTCATCCTATGACGATGAATTCATTAATTAAAGTTCGTCGCGGTATATATATATATATATATATATATATATATATATATAATGCAATTTGGCTTTTGTAATTCTATCCCCCTCTCTTCCCTTCCCTCTCCCTTCCTCCCTTCCTTCTTTTTTTTTTTATATTAGGGTGTCCACAAATAATTTCAAAATTTATTGTGTTATTGAAAATGATATTTGTATTTTGTACATACATATATATAATCATGATGCAAATGAACAATTCTTAAACAAATTTATTTTGACTATTTTTTTGATATTTAATGACGAAAAGTGAATGTTCGTTGTGAATAATGAATGTGTATTCGTCTAAAGAAAAATTGACTTTACATTAATCAAAGTGATAGTGACATATCTTGTATGCAGAGCTGTTGCAAGAAGCACCGCCAGGTGCGAGAGAACTGTCATCGTCAGTCAATCTTCCGTCCGCGTTTGATGGCATATGATTTAGCGATCGGAACTATATTGATATTATTCAAATTTATGATCATATCTAATAAGCGCTTGTGCTGCCGGATAAAATTTACATTCGAATTATATTTGACTTTGTCATAATGTATTCAATTTATCTCTCTCTTTTTCTCTCTCTCTCTCTTTCTCTCTCGTTTTCTCCTCCTCTCAATGTAATTTCTTCGAAGAGTTACGAATATTTTTTGTTTCTTGATTGATTGCCGCATATAGATGCGACCAGAATCGAATAAATTGGTAGTCGATAGGCATAGTCGATTGCATTGAACGTTGCGTTGAACGTAGAACCCGTTTGTAACATTAATATTGTTTGAACGCGTGAAAGCGCGATCTGATATCGGATATGCAAACTGCCAGAACGTTCGCAGTGACATATTTATTTCATAACCGTAATTCCTTTCGGCTTCATAAAAGCTAGGTCACCAAACATCGATACTAATTGCGACTAATATTGACATTGTCGAACGTTTAGATTCCCTTCATTACAACGTCATTCAGAAACTTTAGAAAACATTCGATGAAAGCAACTAAACTAATAAGAGAACGTAAAGTTCTTTTATAACACGACGATATATCGCCTCGCCACTCCACATTTTTTCGTTGACGTGCGGGCGATTGTTACATGATATTTTACAACTTAGAAGAGATACAAAGGAAAGGGGGGAAAAAATGCGCTTGTCTGGCAAAAAATTTATGTTTTATATTTTTCCGGTGATATAACTTTGCATGAACGATTTTCTGCCCCATAAACGGTTAAAGGATACGCCTTAGATAATGCCGTAGTAATGAATGAAATTGCCTGAATTATTTGAAGAGCTTTAGGCAATAATAAATATTACACCAAAGCACGAGGCTACCTGCAATTCTGTAAAAATACATCATGTAGAAATTCATATTTTCCACTTGAGAGATAATGTCGATGGCGAAAGGATTCATCTTTCGTTTGATAACTCTCTTAATTTCTCTTACTTTATGAGATATTGTATGCGTTTAATCCTCGTTATCATCTTTCTAGTAACAAATAGAGCGACCGACTTTCGCGGTATAAATGCTGAGATCGATGAATAACGGGGAAAAATATGTGAGCAAATTGATCATGCATGAAGTTTAATTATCGTGTTGATGAGCTTCAGAGATGAGAGAACCTAAGAAGAGAGAAAAAGAGAGAGAGAGAGAGAGAGAGAGAGAGAGAGAGAGAGAGAGAGAGAGAGAGAGAAAGAGAAAGAGACTCATCATGCCCCATTTCTACATTTTAACATTCAATTGCGACCGTAAGATAGGTTATTTCATCGGAAATCGTCGTTAAATTATATGAGATGTTTAATCAGGTTACTGGTTGCCAACCGCGATATAAAAATTCAGCAATGTGGGAAATACCGCAGGGCGAGAGAGAGAGAGAGAGAGAGAGAGAGAGAGAGAGAGAGAGAGAGAGAGAGAGAGAGAGAGAGAGAGAGAGGAGGATCGATTTCCGATCATGTTCCGTTCGAGAGCGATCCACTCGCTTGTTTATGGCGAATGTCTAATATTGCTGGTGCAGCGCAGGACCAATTTCCGAAATTCCCGGATACGTTTACGCGCCAAAAAACGCCGGCGCCGTCGGTCCGCCACGTCATAAAGCGGAACGTATTTTGTTATTAAGCCGAGGTTTCGTCGAATCAGTTAAAGCTACTGTATCGCCATGTAATTCGCATAAACGCCCGCCGGCATCGTATAATGTCGGTTATTGCGACATTCTTATATCCGCCATAAGCTTTTACGCCGCGCCGGGTCACGTTATGAAATTAGTTCTCTACGAGAGCTGGAGTACGTTGATTACGCTCGGAAAATTTGATTTGAAGAATTTCTCATACAAAGCGGTGATTAGCAACGAAAAAAAAATGTCTGAAGTGTATACGATACATGACGTACGATTAACGTAATGTTTGCTCAAGTAGTGGTGAATGTAATTGTTACCACTTAACAAATTTCATTTTAGTTTGATATATGTGAACATTTACGATAAATGATGGATTCTCTTGGCATTTTCTCTCTACAGAGAATTCTAAGGTGTTAAAGAGATAAGAAAAAATAATGAAAATTATATATAATTATTTATTTATTTATTATGTATTTTCTGCATGATTATTTAAAAATGACTTATGATAAATTTAGATTTTTGTGTTTTGTTATTATTTAATGTCATTGTTAATTTATTGAAAATGTGTGTGATCTGACAAAAAGGGGGAGTCTGAGAAGAGAGAGAAAAAGATATAGCAGTATATGATAAGAATATATATATTTACTATATCATACATATTTTTTGTCAGTGGAAAAAAAAAAGTGATTACAGTGTATATATCGAATCCAGAATAATAAAGTAAATGTTCACGGATCAATCGGAATGCATATAGCCGAGACGTTAATTCTTCAAAGGAGGCAGGCTGGCTGCTTATAGCTTTTTTTACTCCGTGGGCAATGCTGGTAGTTGCGGACAATGTTTAAAGCGACCGAGTTGGTCGTTCACTGTAAAGTAGTGGTGTTACGCTCTATAGTCGAGTGAACCGCACCCACCATATTGCTCCATTTTCTTACGCGTACATAATCGAGTTACAATCGAGTCACAATATTTAAATACACTTATCTAATGCAAGATTAGATAGATTATAAAAAAACCGTAAAACACATAACTGACATATTTTCTGCGAGAGATAATAATATCGACAAGATATCTACGTATATATGTATGATGAAGTATGTAGAGTATATAAATGTGATAAACGCTGTTGAATAAATCTTAAATCCGCGCTACATATTTTTTTTCTATTTAAAATAATAACACCAGCGTTTGTTTCAAATGAATATTATTAATTGCATTAATTGCATTAATTGAAATATATTAATCTTCTTGTTCGGTATTTCTTTTATCTTCCACATATGATTTCGATGTTTTATTTTGTTTTTGTCTGTACGATTATCTTTCTTTGTTACTGGAAAAATATCCGATTTTTACACACATAGGAGAGATATAAAATATTGTGATGAATAAGATTGGGCGCATCGTGATTCTTTCAGGCCAAATGAATGAAAATGGATATAATGCGTATAGATTTTAGTAAGCGCGGTAAAATTAATGAACTGATTTCATTAGCGATTTCTGCGTCGATTGCAAGAGCGTATATATATATATATATGCAGAAAATACATACATACTGACCGTGTTTTTCGTTTCGAGAGTGATGCACTTTGACCCAGTAATGCACTATGAAAATGTAGGTTAAACCGGTTTCAAACCAGCATACGTATTTTATAAATTCTTTCAAAGCATCGAACTTATATTGTAATAACTACAATTATTAGAAGTTATGCACTATTCTACTTGTCTACTTGTAAGATTTCCTGTTTTATTTTTATATTGTTTTTATAAATATGAATAATTATTTATAATTATATGAACAATTATTACTTAATTTTTTAGTTTATTAGGATTAGGAATATCTAAAATTTTTAAAGAAACCATTTTTAAATGGAAGAACACAGAATATCTCAATTTCACATTATATATTTCATAGTAGAGATCTATGTTAATCGGTTTTAAATAGAATTTTTTATAAATAATAAGAGAATTCACTATTCATCGCATAGAAAGTTGTAATTTTTAATATTATATAATATTACTATTAATTACTAAATTTTTTAAATTAGATATTTGTAAATTTTTTAAATTATTAAATTAGACATTTGTAAAAATGAAATTTTAAGTTAATTTAGGAATATTAGATTACATAGTTTCCTTTTCTCTAGTTCATCGAAAATCTTTTATTTTTAATTAATAATGAGTTGAATAAATGTTTATTCTTTTTATTGAAATAAAAGCAATCTCACTCGAAAAAATTATTTATTGTAAAGTTAATTCAATTCAAGTAAAATCATCATAATAGATGTCATGTATGTTTAAATATTAAAAGCTTTATCATTTTAAAATATAGATAGATTAATAATTTTAAATGTTCTTTATGAATCTATAAATTTACTTTCATAATTGTATTATTTGTACTCACATTTGAATTATTTCATTTTTTTTCATTTATTTTGTAACGTATTTTTGTTTCATTTTCGGGATTTTTATATGAAACAAAATTCTATAAGCGAATATGGAAAATAAAAAAAGGAAAATGGGAAGCGTCTCTTGAACGGAGATAAGCGTTACGTTTTCTAAATCGAAGGGACATATAGGAGGAGTAAATATTGCACCTTTGCATGTCATTCTCGCTTTACTATTCGGCGCTTTACCATTTGGCAGCGCTGATCGCATCTCGAGCGTTCACAATATTCACGAGCGATCAATCTGCGCAAGCCACGAATTCAGACATCAATCACGCGCGAGATCAACGCGCATCGATTCGGGAGCCGGGCATCCGTCAGGCAAACATAGAAAAGTCTCTCGATGTGAAGAGAAGAAGAAGAAGAAGAAAAAAAAAACGATTCGCATCCGAATTCGTATCGGAATCATCTGGAATTCGCGATTTCAGATCGATCGATCGATCGATCGATCCCGCGCTATTTTCCAAGTATCGTGCGATCGGTGGACTAATGGTATCGTCTCATCCCCAAACCGCACCGATTTCATTTGATCGATCGATGTCGGGCATTCATCTATCCGCCACAGCCCCCCGTATGAGGGCCCTGGCAGTTAATGAAATCTATAACGTGCCGGCGCACAATCGAGATGTTAATTTCGGCCCGCCACGATGGCGGTATGCGCCGGATGCATTTTTCATGCGGGGTTGAGCTCGGGTCGAATGCAAACTGGTCCAGTGCCATCTCGGTGTGAAGTGTTGCAGACAACGGAACTGTGACGAGCGCGCGCGCGCGCGCGCGCGGCTTCATTTTTCTCCCTTTCACGAGCGTCGGCGTGGCGAGCGATAAAGCACTTTGTGATGCAAATGTTTCGAAATAATAATTCCGCTTTGCGCATCACAAGCATGGCCTCTACGAGCCCGTCTATCGAATGAATCGCCTATTCGCGGATGAAGTTGACCGAGTTTGCTCCGAAGGAGAGAAAAAAATCCGCCGTGCTCTGTCAAAAACTAATGAAATATGAGCGTATCGAGCGTATTGGAGGCGGCTTATTATTAATAACTTGCGTTATCGCAAAATCACGTCGAATGGTGCATACCTACCTGTTTTCTATTATAATTTCTCAAAAGTTTTTTTGAACGAACGTATAGAGATATTTTGTTCTGCAAATTTTTGTAGAAACTTGCAATTAATAATAATTTTTCCGTGTCAAATTGTAACTATCGTATCGATAAGTATTACTTATTATTTAACGCTAATATGCAAACGAATTGAAGGGAAACATTATATCTGAATCAAATGAAATATTTATAAAAAAAAATATAAATATAAAAATATAAATATAAAAAATAATATAAAAAAAATATAAAACTCTTGATAAACGTGATTTTCATATCTCTCATTCAAATTTTATTTCATTGCAGTAGTCGTTTGTAGTTTGTAGTTTGAAGCGCAACGACTTATCCCATCTTATAATCCCAACACGGTTTATGATAAATAGATTCCTACATTGGATCATGCTACGTGAACTAAATTTGACTTACGTACATAATACAGCTCGGGCGCAAGACAAGATCTAGATGTTGCCGTTCGTACGGCACTCCGTTATTCCACCGCGGTACTTCCCTACAAGGAAATTCACGTGGAAATTCACGTGGAATTATTGTCCTGATAACAAAGCGCGCACGCCAGATATCGTGGTGTGGGACGATTCTCAAAGATGCGGGATCGTACACGAATAAGGGCAAGACAGAAACCTAATTACTTGCAGAGACTGCTCGGGCTGCAAGTCTCGCCAAGTTTCATTCAATCGTTGTTGGATTCAGTTTGCCGCATGGCTTTAATAGCGCAGCCGTATCCATAACCCTTCGCAGTTTTGCCATTTACAGTTCAATAATGTTCTGGGAGAAATGATTTTACTTCTCAAGCTGTAATTGACGTTCGAGAGCGTCTAAATATTGAATGCGGGAGACACGCTTTCGTACGATCAGTTGAACAGATTTATTGTATATCTACAATTAGGTATTACTCCGTACATGTACGTTAATGAGACGTGAAGTCACAATCGATATCCTTTAATCCAAATGTTGTTATGTACGAAAGTCACAGTTATTTTACATTGAAAAGTGCAATATTCTATCAAATTAATTTTCCATTTTAATAAAAAATAGTTTTGTTTATTAAAATTAAGAATTAATTTATTATTATTAGAAAACAAAGAGAGGAATATAGGAAGACGTTTTTATCTTCGAAATTGTTAGATAAGTTTTAAAAGTAATTGCGAAAGAATTTTGCTAATAAACTTGATTATTCCAATTATTTATTAATAAATAATTTTAAATTGCAACAATTTAAATTTTGTAGTTAAAGAATTTTTATCATTCGTTTGACATGGGATTTTATTCTTGAATCCTCGCAATTTTCGCGTTCTTTATGAGTTTGATTAGTCAAAATGGAAGCAATTTGAAAATCGTTACACTCAATTGGCGCATCTTATCAGATTTTTAAGCGTCGACATCAAAGAAAAAGTATGGCGTATCTAGAACGCTTGGTATTGAAAGAAAGATTACATTCTCGAAACGGTACGGGAAGGAAGCGGTAAAAGGAAGGCGATCGAAGGATACGGAAAAAGGGAATTAAGCGACGAGACTACAAATCTTGAGCGCGACGGTAACCAAAAAAAGATACTTTAAACGTGATAAAAACCGTCGGGTTTTAGTTAGATAGATAGATCAATTTGTTCTTGCGTGGATACTATTATTGTCCGACTGTAAAAATGCCACACACTCCAAAGGATCGTAGTGAAAGATATGGTTTCGGAAAATGTCGGCCAGACGAACAGACGACGATGGTGATGCATCGAAAACGATTATATATAGAACGATGAATATTTACGTGAACGATTATCGATCGAGTAATATTTTCCTTTCTCTTCACTCTATATATTTGATCAAATTGAAATTGACATCGAACGATTTTTCCCGTTGGCACGCTCGTACAGAGACGTTCTAAGTATTGAGAACAAATATATCGAAAATAATGTACAGGTAAACGACAGCCGATTCGATAGCGAAGAAATGAAAATTGTGATATTGATGTGGCAGTATATAATTATATCTCAATTTATATCTCTGTCTTATTTATACTTAATTTTATTTTTTAAATAATCAACGCTGAAGAATGTAGAAGTATTTAATAATTTATACAAATAATTTATACAAATTAATTGTATATATATATATATATATGATAATTAATTATATTATTATTAGATTCGATGTGTAAATTTGTTTTGATAGATATTAAAACAATCGCCGATTGATTGCAGCGGACTTGACGAATCGGTTATTATCTGAAATAATCAACCTTAATATTGTACGATTACAAATATGACTTTAAATATCGTAATTAATATTAAATAACGGTAGATTTACAAAAACAAATTGAACGTGTGACACAAATGACTGATAAAACTCACTGACTGATAATACTTAACGTAATTAATTATGTTTTGAATCAGAGACTAAAGCTGTCGTCCAATCAGGGTGACGATAATTATATTTTCGCCAGTTTACGTTTCCAAGTGTTATTGCTTTCTATGCTGTTTACCAATTTTGTTGACGTTACCAATGAAGATATCAGGTATGCCAGTTTGAAACTTTCGAGCAAATCATTTCTTGCCGGAGCAACAGAATCAATAGTCGGTTCCTTCGCGTATTTGCGAAGAGGCGGATTATATGCCGGTCGTTGATCGCAATATGCGAAAGACTATGGAAAGTTCGATACAGGCAGTTTTGCATAAGCTCGTCAAAATCCAAGAAACTATACGTCATGTAACGACTACGCTCCTATGCGGGTCAAGTCAAACTTCTACCGAAGCTCGTTCAGAGTATACATTTTGAGACTTCTTTTCTCTGTCGAAGGACAGTCCCAATTGTCTACCGATGTCTTGAATATTGACAGAATTATATAATTATATAATTATATGAGACACTCAGTACGATATAATTACTATTTTTTTCGGTAAATGTTTTCGATTATTTTCGATTAGGTAAATGTTGTATATATATATATATATATATATGTTCTCGTTTTTTGTTCACACTTTATTAGAATTTAAATCAGGACATGTATGTCTCTTTCTACAGTTGGCAATTTATTTATGTAATACGTATCTCACTCAACTTTGCGACAACGTAATATTATACAATATAACGATGTAGAAAGTATTATTAATTTGTTAAGGGTTAAAATAGGATTGTGAAAAGCAAAGTTTCTCCTCCGGCGCGAGTTCAGGAAGTTTGAAGCTATCTCGTTAATGAAAGTGCAGTGATACGAGAAATTCCGTCAATTTTGAGTCTGTGTTTAATCACTCCAACACATCGCTGGATTTCTCTCTCTCTCTCTCTCTCTCTCTCTCTCTCTCTCTCTTTCTTTCTTTCTCTCTCCTTCTTGGACATCGGTCATGTGTACGATAGCGGATTTTCGCGAGCGTTACCGATATGAACGAACACCGTCGCGAACTTCGGCCGTGAATGGAGCAAAAACACTCCGTCAAATTAAAAAATATGGCAGGGGTCCAATGTTCCGCGCGCTGGCACGAAACTACATTCGTGATTTCTTCCTTTCCATTCGCCGAAGTTCAGTCATGCGGCACCGTTCGCCTGAATTATTCCCGAGGAAAATCCTGGCCATTTTCACGCGTACGTTTCTCGCGCGCGAAATGGCACACTGGGCGTCTTGAATCACGACTGGCTGTCTATCCTACCATTTCGTCGTCTCCTGATTCTTTTACGCCGACTCCTGGAAGCCCAATCTTTTATGTCTTCATTAACATATCGTTGAAAGTAGGAATGCCAAAGAGAGAAAAAAGCGACGCTTCGAAAGAAATATGATCCTAAATTTGGAATTGTAAATTTGGTACTGTAATTTATATATTTCTGTTTCTTCTTTTTTATCTGAAACGGCAATTCCTAGTTTGAGCGTACGTTTAAATTTTTAAAGCGTGTGATTTTTATTTTACATTCTTTGCATCTTTATTTAATATATACGCAAGTTTAGCCTAGTCTGTTGTACAAAGTTTTAATTGTATATTCGCCGTGGTTAGGAAAAAAAAAAAATACGCGAGTACGCGACTAGCTACGAATACACAGTTGATTACAGCGGAATGGCTGAAATATTTACCAAGCTGTCAAGATTAAAAAAAGACTTTTCATCGTGCAGCTTGCGCAAGAAATTTTTGTGATTATCCTCGTCGTCACCGAAACATATATGTTACGCAAAATCCTAACGAGACGACGAAGAAATATGAATATGGAAAAGTCGTTATGACCATATACGCCGCCGCTGGTGTCAGGTTGCTGAAGTGTTCCTTTCACAAAGCATTGAAAAACGAGCGCAGCGAGTTAAAATAAAATATGTCTGCGACTTTCCTTGCCTTCTGTCTCGTAGGACGCGCATTTTTAATGGCTCGCGCGTTTTATTTCGAGTTACTTCTCGCGCGTTAGAGAAACGCCGAGCCGCTGACATATTTTTCTCTTTGGTTGTACGTAGGATTTTTGTAACGTATACTTCCTCGCATGTGGCGTCAAGTTTACTAAGGTAACGCTCGGTTTTATTTCCCGGATTACTTTTCGGTGTTACCGGAAATCTCGCCGGCGGAAAAAGTTGCGCTGTAAGTTCTCGACGTTTTACTTCTGCGCTTTGAATAGCACCCTTATGGGAGTGCGTAGCCCGCTGGCCATTGTCTATTATGTAATCCTACATGAGCGTTTTAGCGAGATCGGGACTGTGAAAATAAGATAGTCGAGCGATAAAAATGAAAATTTTTCATGCAATATCCGGAGCATAACTTTTGTTAAAGTTGAATTGCCGCGAAATTCGTGTACAAAACTTAATTATGCGCTAATCCGTTGCCTAACATAAAAAAGTTCTTATTCGAAACCCTTGCCCTTATAGTTGAGAAAGTTAAATAAGCCGATTATAATATTATAAGAATAAACTGATCCTTAGCTTAAAGCGTTCGTCTTGAAAACAAACTTTTCGCGAAAACGCTTTTACGCTTTGGAAAACGAATACGTTCCCTCCGTTAATTTTGAGAGAGAGAAAGAGAGCGAGAGCGAGAGAGAGAGAGAGAGAGAGAGAGAGAGAGAGAGAGAGAGAGAGAGAGAGGGATTATACGAAACAGAGAGAAAAAGAGAGGGGCCGAGAGGAGGGCGGAGAGAGAGCTAAAAAAGATTAAGAGTTACATTTCCACAGTAATAAGAACTAAATTAAACGACAGACTTTGGGGAATTAAGCCAAGAAAATAATGTATCAGGACGGACGCCCAGGGAATTAGCTTGTTTCATGGGAGTGTATCTTCGCCGGAGGGTGACGTCGGCCGGGATACACGAAAAAAGGAGGGTCGCACAGTCGCAGATTTATCAATGGAACCGAGACCTGTCACAGGGGTGTCGTAAATACGCAGTGTCGGCGTTGCTGTCGTTCGGCCGAAGCTCCCGGTAGGCTCGCCGACCCAACGGGATCGTTCATAATTCACATTCACGATTTAAACAAAGTTCTCGAACTAGCGCGATTTGCTTAATACAATCGTGTTCCCCTTTTCGTATCGAGAACGTCCCTGACGCGGTCCCTTTCGCCTCCCCTTTATCTCCTTTCCCGTTTCTTCGCGCCTTTCCCTCCGAGATGCACATCCACGGAGGCTAATCCCGGACATGTCCCGCCGGAAAACTTTTTAATTCCATCAGTCATCCCTCGCGAGCGCGCCACGGGTCGCAGGCAAGCGTGTGAACGACGCTTTATAGCATTTCTTATGTACATCGGATGACAAAATGCGGTCGCGAATGACATAATTCAGTATACATTGGATTGAGGAAAATTAAGAACGACGACACTTGAAACGGTTATTACTCATCTGAATAGATCTAAATCGAGATTTCGGAGATGATCGGAGAAGGGACTTTTGTTGATATAATAACTTATTAATATAATTAATGTAAGAAAGAACTTATAACTTTCAAAGTTTTTTTGCAAATTCACTTTTTCCTTTTTATTATTTTATTTTCTTTTTCTTTTTGTGTGTAGGTAAAAATCCCTTTCACGCGGTGTCATCTCTTCTTCGAATAATTTTAATTCCCGGGCATGCATGCACTCTCATATCGCGTCCACCCCTCGCAAGGAATATTAACGATTCACTGGCAAGGAGCGGAATATTTGTAAAACTATGCGTAGCCCTGGGGTACCTTCGCGGCGACATGCCAGCATGAGGCTTGGAAGTATGAGGAGCTCGCAGGGAAAATACCCTCGGGAAGAACATCCGAGGTGAGCTAAAAGCGCTTTAAACTATACGCATATATCCGTCGAGTCGATGGCACGAAGCTGCCGCGACGACGACGACGACGACGACGACGACGACGACGACGACGACGCGATTCTCCATTACGCGTCACGTGGTAATTGAATGTCGCGAATATTTTCGGATAATCAGCCGCTTCCCTTCGGCTCTCGCTTCCCTACGGGAATACTTATGCACAATTGCTATTTAAGAAGGTCTCAGACGAGCGAACTCGTCGATATCGCCCGTGAAAGCCTCTTAACAACGCGACATATCGATTATCAGGGAGTCGGAGACGAAGCCTCGGGTGTTCTCGCTTAGGAGCTTCTGAAATCTGATTAACATTTCATTAGATGACACGGCTTCGTATAACAACTATGAGATGCGTAATATCCAAATACACAAATTTACATCCCAAATATTGTCACAGTATTTTGTTAAATTATATGTATCCTTTCTCTTTTTATCTTCACAAAAGATATCTTCTCAAATTATTTTTATTATTATGATCAGATAAATCGATTTAATTATTTACACACATACACACACACACACACACACACACACACACACACACACACACACACACACATGCGCGCGCGCGCGCGCGCAAAAGTTTGCATAAGTTAATAAATATAAAACTATCGTTTGTCGTTACAACATATGCATGATTCCTCGCAACATCATTATTCCGCAAGTCATTTTGCCCGATAATGCGGGTTACAGTATCAACTCGAGCCACATGCGCATTAACAGTCAATTTACTTTCCGCTGTAATGGAACTTGCGGTTACTACTTCGCGGTTTGCGAAAGTTAGAGATCGAGAAGGAAAGTACGGGGCCAGCTAGCTTTTAGGTGCAAGTAAATTCGGTCGTATGAGCATGTTCCATGGATGGCGAACGACTCTGTCACTTCCATGAGAGTTTCTATGGAGCCCGGCGTCCACTGGGACCATCCATAATTTAGCAGCGATGGGAAGTTCCGTGCTCTCGTACTTGTTCGACGCAGCAGCTTCCCCCTTTAAACCCCTTGACATGCTTTTCCGGTCGATCCGAAGCACGAGCTGTTCACCGAGTGTCCTAGTGGATTTTGTTGAAAACAACCAAAACGATCGCCGGGGAAAGAAAAATATTATTCTTGAAATAAATATTTTTCTCGGCGTCCTAGTTTGGTAGATAAATTGATCGATCGATGATAAACCAGTCTCTAACTAATTCTTAGCTATTTTCTTTACAAAGAAGTATATTGAAATAACTTTGTAATTGGTTTATTTATTAGATGAACAAACATTTATGATGAGACATTTCCGTCATTTTGAATTAATTATTATGAACAATAATGTTGATCGAATGTCACATCTTCTCTACTGTTCAATTGTATTCATATGCAGATGTATCAAATAATGCTATATTTTTACAAGCGGATTTATTAATTAATATTTTTTTTTAAACATACAGTTTACATGTGTATTATACATATATAGTTAAATAATAAATATAGCGTTACTTCTTTCTGCTCTAATCGCATAGAGAATCGATTGATTCGAGGATTTTGAAAGTATCATCCGATTTCTTCAGCTATTCATCGTTTCCAGTCACGTTTATGTTTACACGATAATCAAGTCCCTTATATCCCAACTCGAAGGATCTCGTGAATCTTTCTTGTGCACAATCTAAATTGCAATTACGATCTCTTTGCTGATCTAGCCTACTTTCAAAGCATCCCTTTTGTCCTTGCGAAGATTCGCTCTGTTTCTGCTAAGGCGGTAAATTAATCCCGCAAAGTCCCTTTCGACGCGGAATTAAGCGCACGTCTGATGTTTAAATAATCCGACTCGTGTGAAACTTGGAATGAATATTCATATCCAATTTTCCCAAATGTCGAAGTAGCCCCGAACGCCGAAGAAGCAATATGCATCGCTTTCGAGAGAGAGTCGAAAGTGGAACAACAACTTCGATCGCGCTCGATTATAGCGAGGCGAAAGACGATTAAACATTCACTCCGAATAAACAGGACACGCTCTAATCACGCCGACAGTCAAGTACGTATATATAAAACATGGGACGGAGACGTAAAAAGAAAGCGGGTCCGCGTCTAGCGACAAGAGTCCGTGACTTTTCGACGCCATTGAATAATCGAGGTTTCGCGTCCGTGAACGAAGACGTGTTCGCGGCTTTAATCGCCCGCAGAATCAATAACCGCGCCTTCGGATTGAAAGGATCCATTCATTATACACCAACACGAAGACCTTTACCGAGACGGCGAGCCAGGATAGGTGGATCTTTCTTGCACGCGATCCGAGTTCTAATTACTAGCTTCTTGTCGCCCGAGTTACGTGGCCGTCGAGGCTTGTCCTTTCGTCCTTCTGGCAGAGACCTCACCTACGCTACTATTCCTTAACCCGGTCATTCTCTCTTTCCAATCTTGCTATCCAACCGGCATCTCAAGTTCCGGTTGACATTTGAGATTAACCCAGTTGCTCATTTCGCTTACTCCCCTCCTCATTTCCCTTCCCTCCCCGGAAGTGCGTTTTTCATGATTCTGCCAGCCGAGCCGAACCGAGCGGATTGTCCGTGTTTACAAACGGAGATGATTTATTCTTTTAACAAAACGCGCCGTATCGCGTTATTGTGCCATTTTGCATCCCGACGATTTTGTTGGACGCATCTCACCATTGATGATAGCACCGAGTATAGCAGCTTACGATCGTTTGAATATCGAATGCTCAATATCGATGCTTTATACGATGTTTTTCTGGATTGAACATATTCAATGGATGATAATGCGCTTAGTTTTATCAATATTATATATGAAAATGTTTACTGCAATTGATTGTATTAAATAAAGATATGGAAAAATTTAAGATGAACTTTACATTTTAAACTATAGAAAGAAAGAAAGAATTAAAGTGAGAATTTTTTGAAAAACATTGGTAATAAAATATTGTTTACTTACAATTATTCTATATATGTATTAACTTACTGTTATAATAATAATAACAACAATAAGAATATATTTAGCCACATACATCATTAGTAAAAATATTTCTTAAAAGATATTTATGTTTGAAAAATTATTCAAGTATTATTCAAGTTTTACTAAACAATATATTAATAATGTGAATATGATTTAGGTTTGTAAGTACATTTTTATCCTTATTTTCTATTCTCTTTTCAGTCATCGATTTAATGATAAAGCCGTAACGTTGACGAGGAAAGTAGACAGTTATTCACAAAGTAGCTTTCAAAATAGAGCTTAAAAGTGACCGTTGGCTTGTTTTATATCAGAATTGATTTTTTGTATAGCGAGGGAACGTTCTTGAAGTTTTCTTCTTACTTAATTTACTTAATTTTTTAATATATTAAAAAAAAATTTTATGCCGAGTTAAAATACATTATCATATAGCGAAATAATTTAGTAGATGTAAGATGCAACAATTACGTCACAAAGTAAATGTAAAGATGCAGTTAGACTGTTTCAAAATGGCGACGCGAGACAGAATAAATGTAGAGAAGATAATAATGTGAGAAGCATAGTAGTAACTATCAGGGAACCCATAAATTTTACTCGTCGACTATTTGTTGAAAATTGCAAACTTTATGAGCTAATCAATATGCAAACTCTTTATTTTGCTAAACACTGTTTTAATATTCCTCATTATCGTGCACATCAATGTGCACTACAACATAGCGATCGCCCTATAACTCTTCGTATATATTTCAATATCGATATATTCTACCGTAATAAAATTATTGTATCCTATCGCTGTATTCTATCGCGGAGAAATGATGGAGAGCAGTGATGTACAATCTCGCTTCAGTTGATTAACTTTCATATTTACATGTGTCCTTATGTATCTATGTTCGTTATCTATGTTTGTGTAAGAGAGAAATTCACAGACAAAAAGATCTAACGTCCATGTTGTATAATTTATGAACGTGGACATAATCATGTCGGTGTTAGTGTAATCCGCGTTTTGTTTCCACATTTATATCCGAGGATCATGAAAGATTTGTCCGATGTCAGAAACGGATAAATGTTGCTTTAACAAAAAGGATGTATTTATGGTCCATCAGGAACAGTATCCTTGTAGTATATATCTCCCCACAAACTTGTCCTGCTGTTTAAATGTGTGTTTGTGTGTGTGTGTGTGTGTGTGTGTGTGTGTGTGTGTGTGTGTGTGTGTGTGTGGTGTGTGTGTGTGTGTGTGGTGTGTGTGCGTGTGCACGTTATTTATAACACTGTCATCATTATAGCTACTTTTTTTAAGTAAAATGTTAATCTTTTTTTTTTTATTTTTTTTTATTGGTAATAATATCATTAATTTACAATATCATTAGTTACATTTTTTTAGATAATAATGACTAATGTAATCGTTTATTATTATATATATCAGCACACGTATAATCATTATATTCCATATTTATGTGCAAGTAGAAATATAATTCTATTTACTAAATAGTATAAGTTTGTGCAGAGACTAAGATTTTATTTTTATGTTTTTTATAAAACCATTTATAAAAGATTTTACGTTATTAATATACCGTATATACATTTGTCTGGAAAATTGAATTATATTTCTTCGATACTTTGCAAATAGCAATTTGAGAAATATGAGATCGACAATGAAATTATAATTTCTCGGACAATAGATTATGTCCGTTGTTATGATTGCAAACTTAATGGAAACCACGTCTACATTGTCCGTTTGTAATGCACGTGGTCTTTGTCTGTAACATTCAATTACGAGAGTTAATGATTTCGGTGTCGTCAAAAGAGAAGAAAAGGGTTTCAAATGGAGAAAAAAGTAAGAAATACTAACGAGTTCTCGCGGGCATAGTCTCCCAGCTTGGTGAAAATCTGTTTTGGAGAAAGGCAGACTATAAAGAGGTAGACTGAGTGCGAAATGGAAAATGAAAGAAGGTTGGAAACTTGGAAAGATACGACAAAAGAAAATGGCATAGTATAGAACGACTAATCGTTTATTATTCCTCGGAACGATGAGGACAAGTACTGGTAGAATATTGAATATCTTTTCAACCTTCGTGTGAAATAATTAAGTTGTCGCCAATGAAAAAAGCTTTGATGATTGTTATCGCTTTATTTTATAGTTGCATGCCATAATTATTACCAACTGAATTATTTGCGTTAAATTATTCGAACCGATTTGCGTGAAAGAAACCTATTTGGGAATTTTCTAAAAGGGAGGGAACTATCTGTCTGCAAGAGACAACCATTGAGGAATGCAGAAAAGCTTGGACGATAAGAAAATGGAGATGAGGAAATTAAGGTTCTGGGATACTATCCTTCAAGGCTCATAGATGGGATAGGAAATGAGGGGCTCTGAACGAAGATTTGAAGGAAAAATCCTTTGGAAAGGGATTTCAAGATGCGGATTATGCACCAGAATCTTGGTTTATATTCTAAATGATGAATGATCATGGATATCCTGTGTCTATATCCTGTGAATGTTATAATTTAATTGTAATGACCTTATTATACGCTTAGATTATGAAACTGTCACGTAACATTACGTATTTTTTAAATATAATATACAACTTTAATGTTATTTAAAACTTTTTGTCATTTATATTATTTATTTAATGTCTAAAATTTCTAATAAAATTGATAAATAATTATGTTTAATAAAAAAATTATTTTATCGATCTTATTACGTGAAAGATATTATTAATTTGAATAGAGTTAAAAGTGCTACTCTATTCTTCCGTATTCTTCATCGAAACAATTGCTCTTGTTCACATGCAAATTTCTCCGATAATCCGATGTTACCTTTGTCCACATAGGTATACGAGACCACAAAGCAGAGGCTGTTAATCTCGTCTAGGATGCTTGTGTAGGAACGACCTATTAGCCGAGTGATCTGATTTCTCCCTAATAGACTACTTATCTCGACTAACGCCAGCCTGAAGGGTTTAATTCAACACAGTCACTGTTAGTCTGTTATACCGAATATCAAATCGTTTTTTTTTGTTTATTCTCCTTCTCGATGATTAAAGTAATATAAAAGATAGAGAAATGAAAAAATAATATTTTAAGAATTAAAAAAAAAATTATAAATTATTAAAACACACACACACACACACACACACACACACACACACAAAACACACACATAATACTTAAATAAGTAAAGGGCCTTCATAAAAATTATTATACTACTTATTTGGCGTTATACAAGTCTAAATCTAATTTGAGATTAATAATATTATAATTTGATATTGATTTGAAAATTATTAGCTCAAAAATATTGAAGGAAAATCGTTAGATTATTATTCACGCGATGTAATTATCATTTCTCATTTCTCTATCCCCCTTTGAGCATCAAAGAAGCTTTTTGTGTATATACGCTCAACATACGCAGCTGTACATGCGAACAGATTATATATCATTTGGGAATGATATTCCGTTTTGTGTACAGCGCGATAAATAGATTATGATAGCTCGCATTATGTGGGATGGACGAAGTTGTGTTGCGTTACATAATCCTCGATGCGATACCAATCCTACCGGATATGTCGAATTTTTGTAGGATTTTTGTGCTATCTTTCGTCCCAGCAAAGTTTATGGAATTTTTTTTAGCGGACAATTTTGGTTTATCTTATACATGTACAGAACGATATTTCATTTCTCTATCTCGGAAATTAATATCTTCTATATGTCGTTTTTGCTAATTCTCTATAAAATCTTCTTCTGTATAAAATCATTTATAATACATGACATAAAGATTAAAATAGAAGGACTCCTTTAATTAGAAAATAAAAAATAACAATAAGGACGTTGGGAATCAAGCGGAGTAAATGAGGCGCAAATAATTAAATCTTATCTGTATTTAAGTTTTTTTCTATCCAGACGTTTCGATCCATTTTCGGATCATCTTCAATAGATAAATATATTCATAATAAGAATGATTTGAAACCGTACTAGTCCATCCAACTTCGCATCGATAAACGCAATAGTGCAATATCTCGAGAGCCTCTGTCCAAACAATTCCACAGCTGATGTAGAAGACACCGTATGATCAATATCATTTGAATTATTTATGATATATTCACGAAATAAAATTTTTTGACGTGTCTAAAATTAAGAAGAACAAGGAACTGTTGGAGACTCACCTCGATGATATCGCCAATTATAACAATAAATTATACACAGATGGAAATAAAAACTGAATAATGCAATAGCATTAACAATTTCTCTTTAATTATAACCATCTATGGAAAATATTTCAATTCTAAACATTCTACTCAAATGCTTTGTTCCCTCCTTACAATATTTTTTTAAAAAACAACAATTTTAAATGATAATTTTAAAGTTTTAAAGAGATAGCTTTCTGAGCTTAGAAAAAAAGATTATGGGTAAAGAATGTAGGTAAAAGTTTGACATTTGTACCATTTGGAACTTAACATTTCAATTTTGAGCTTCCAACCTGTTTCTATCTGAACAGTTTAATACCTAAATGTTTACCAGATAAACATGCTACATGCGATAACGTAATTCGTGACATTACTATTGAAACGTGTCTAATATGTGTGCTTATTTCCTACGCATCCATTGCGTTTTGCTCCCGATGCGTGTCACTAGGTCAGGAACATTGGCGCAGGCTTGCACGCGCGTTTTGCACGCAATTCTTTTGTGACGAAGCAGTTCAAAGACCGCATTTTGCGTGCTCGCGAAGGATGGAGAGGGGTGCGCGGAAGGGTGAGAAAGGTGGATGGAACTTTATACACGGTCGGAGTACAGCCTGGACAATGGCCTGGAATCCGCGATAAGGGTAGACAGGCCCCACAAAGCCGTTCCCAGCAGCTTCAGGACATCTTCCCGGCGTTTCCTTTTTCGCAAACGTTAGCAAGAGCAAGCGGTAAAGTGCGATGCAGGGAGAGATATTCGAAGAAAAGCACGAACAGAATAACGGACTCCTGAATTTTCTTGGGATTGGATTGCATGACTTTATCAATGTGCTCGCGCAACCACTGTTCATGGCAGCTGTCAACGATTGTAACAAATTATTCGATGGTGTAGATGGTGAAAATTGTACATAAGCGATACAAAATGTATGTTATTTTGTATGTTTTTTTAATTAATTTAGTTTATCAATTTATACATAATTTTTTATTTATGTTATACTTTAGCGTCTGTTTTCTGTCTGTTGATTTATAATTAATATGTTGATGAATTATCTTATTAGGTATTATAAATTCTTTATGACAACGTGCTAATAAAACAAGTACTATTTAAATACATTTTTTATTCGGAGATTTAACAGATTATTATTATTAATATGAGAATTTTATCGATTATCGCCGATCCTTTTGCGACTGGCATTTCGTATGACGCGGTAATGTACAAAGTGGCGCCAGAACTCCATTTTCTCCAACGATGCCGACAATGGCTGAATATCTTTTACGGCATTTTTCCATTTTGTATTAGAAGCGTGAGTAGGGTTCGCCAAGTGAGCGCTGTGTCTGCAAATTTGTGGGTCACGGACGTAAGATAAATATCTTGACGTTGGCCGTATATCATTATGTTTAATTTAGTAATGCCCAAATTTTTTCTCGACAATACACAATTATTTGCAATCTAGAAATTAATTCTTTGCATTTCTATGTTAATTTATACGAATTTGAAGTTTATAAATATGCCGTGTAATTTATAATTTAGCTTCTTCTGAAAAAATAATTTTTTTTACTGCATTTCAAGTATAACAAAAAAAAAATGATTCTTAACGTTCTCTGGTATAAATCCTATAAGAAATAAAGACCGAGCTAGAGTAGATAATTTACAAAGAAGGCTGAAATGGCCAATTTAAGACTATAGAATTAATTAAATGTTTAAAAAAGGTTGAAATAATTATCGAAGGAAGTTGTTGCGAAAAGAAGTCATGCAGACTAAGCGTCTCGAATCATAAGAAAAAAATCTTGAGCCTAGTCGACTCTATTAATTTTTTTCAATTTCTTTTTACAATTCTTTTGCGAATTCTTAACGCAAATCGATCGTTTCCGACTGTTACACGAAATCTTGACATTGGAAATGGCGTTCTACGTGACACGTCCATAGGAAACTCGACTTTTCGTCCCAATTCTGCGTTAATCGATTTTCAGTTCCCTGGAGATATGTACGCGCACGCACACGTGTTTACGCAGCCGGGCTCGATATCTACCGCCACCCCCATTTCCCACGCATCCCTCCGTTTCACGCTGGCTTTTTTATTCGCGGGAGCTCTCTCAAATCTCCTCGAATCAAACGTGTGCCGCAACTGCGGTTCACGATCGGACCCTGTGTGTGTTTTTTTTTTTGCGGCGTAAGCGGAGGGAGGGACAAAGAGCGAACTGCTGATGATAAACCGCCGACGCAACGGCAGCATTTTTTTTTTTTTTCGTGCGAAATAACGCCTGCATGTGTCGAGCGAAATGGCGCATGTGTATTTTAGTATCGCCTCTTCAGGCTCGATGTATCGTTTTGAATTTTAAAAATGCACTCCCCATTATCAATTAATCCGCTTAAAATCGCAGCGCGTCTGCATAATTTATTGCGATTTTTAATGCGCATGTACCATTACACCGATAATATGAATAAATTGAAATAAATTTCTTTAGTACTTATTACGATATTGCCGGTTTAACGATTAAATTTATGTTAGCGATTTTCCGCAATCTCCGCCATCTTAGGAGTTAGCGAATCTACTATTGTCTACAACCGAGACGGCACGGAATGCGTCTCAGATCTCTCAAGAATGGGCCCTAAAGCTTGGAGCTCGCAAACCACATAATAATGCAAGCATATCTATATTCAATATGAGAAGCGGAAGCGACGGACGTTGACAGAATGTTTCAAAGGTGCTCTGACATGGAATATAATTGTGCGGTTTATCGAAATCGTATTTCGTAATCGTACGTATCCATTCTGCGAATTTCTTCTGTGAACTAGAAAGAATATCATTGAGTATCGCGAGAATTTAAGGGAACTCTGAACATGATTGTCGAAAATTTGTCGTTCACATTGCCGCGATGTATCACACGTTATACATTTAACCATGAAATTGAAACTACAGCAATATTTCGTGGAATTCTCTCGTGATTTTTAAATTCCAAGTTTTGTATGTATTGTTCAATTCATGTGCATAAATTCATTTTGTAGCCTGAGGTTAGTGTGTCGACAGCTTATATTTTCGATACAAATTTTTCATACATCCACAACGATGAAATATGTATGATGAAAGTACCATTATTTGCAATTCATTTAAAAATATAATTGTCCAAAATGTTATATAACTCTTCTGCGTTGCACTTTCGGATTTATTAAATTGTTGAATACTCTTAATTGTTAATAATTACATTTTCTCAAAGAAGAGAATATCGGAAATGATTATGGATTTCCGGTATGTCACGTTAATGTAATGTGTCCTATTGGTGATCTTATATATACATGCGCGAGGAATGCATATACGTCGCCTCGCTAATCAAGCTCAATGTCTAAAGCTTAACACCAATATTGACACCAATATTGATTCGAGATTACTCCGATTCCGGTTGCCCTTTCCCATACTATTTGCTGCAAACTGTGTATTCCAATCCGTTTCTACATCTCGCCAACATTGCAAATCAGTCATCTCATTCATAAAAGTATCTTAAAAGTATAATATTATAGATTTTAAAAATCGACTTTTTATTTAAATTTGACAGAGAATCTCTGGATAATATATAAAAATATTATTAAATATTACTAAATGTCATGATCATGAAAATTTAAAAAATTGTGTTATAAATAAATATAAGGTAAAATGACTTTTTCGTTTACGGGCCAGCAATAATGTTTATATTTCTGAGCAGTATATATTTAACATTTGAAAATTATGCTTACGCTTCTACAAAATAGTATAATTTTGGATAAGACAATTGTATGTATGTACATCACTGCAAATATCATGCATGTTATTTTCCTGGAAATTTTCATATTGCTTTAAAGTTGAAATTGACGGAATAGTTCCGCCCTATTTTAATAATATTTTCAACTTTATTTAATTTTAAGTAAATATTTTGATAAAATATAAAAATTTTAGAACTAACTGTCCAAAATTTTTATATTGATAATTAAATTATTATATTCCTATGTAAAAATTTGTGTATAATAAATTTTGGAATATTTTTAATAAATCAAGATCTCTAATTTTTAGTTTGATAAGATTTCTATTTAATAGTTCTTTTAATATGAAATGAAATATATTTATTGATAATAGTATCTGATAGCTTCAGAATAATTTATCGAATAGCTTAAATTCAAACCCGCATTTACAAGACTTAATTGAATACAAGAATTGTTTGTGGTAAACCGCAGCCATTAATGAACTTTAACATTGATATATATATATATATATATATATATATATATATAGTAGCTTTGATGATAGATGTGATATATAAGGGCTATGTATTATTAGCTTATAAATATAAAGCTATATAAATATTCTATATCAATATAAATCTTTAAAGGCGAATATTGTTTATTTGGAATTTCAATATTGACATTTGCTATAATCATGATTTAACAAATTCTAATAAAAAAATTTTGTTAGTTGCATATACATTACCGAATTGTAAAAATAATAATATATTTAAAAACCTTACACTATGTGTGCGTACTTATTAAATTAAATAATTATATAAAGTATATTAAACGGGGATAAAATATTTTCATAGCATATGAAAAAATATATTTTATGTATTTAAATATATGATATATTTATTTTTCTAATTGATATATGGAGGTACAATAAATTCAATTAATTTTGAGATAAAGCAATGATATTTATAAATCAATATGAAACGCTAATAATGAGGAAAAACATGGTTTTTGAGAGGAAACATGATGTTTTATAAAACAAAAATTTATTGTAAAAACAAGTGAAAAGGAATTAATTATAAACAAAATAACAATTCACATGATAATATATAAATAGTGATTCGATTTCAAGGAGTATGTTTCTTTTCAGTATGTAGATGTTTTATAGTTATTATATAGTTTTTCAATTATTATTTTCTGTGTTGTCATTGTTAATTGAACAACATGATGATTTCTTGGAGATACGCGAAAATATACATAGACGATGAATTAAGCGTGGAAGGTTTTCTTTAAAAAGAAAGAAAGAAAAGCTACAAAACACACACACACACACACACACACACACACACACACACACACACACACACACACACACACACACACACATACCTGCGCGCGCGGGGGCATACGTGAAATCCCTGGGAATCTCTATTGAATTATTGAGATTAATATTGAACTGACGAAGAATTAAAAAGCCATAACTCCGTACATATTTCTGTTATTGACTTCCATGAAAATTAATAAAGTAATACTTCAAGTAATAGTACGTGACCCTCATTGTCTGACAGAAATAAATCATTGTAACCCTTGATCTTATCGAGACACCAACGCACGAAAAAGTTGTCTAGACAATTGTATTAAAAATAGCATAATATATTTAATTTTATTGCTTTTTAATAATAACGGATAAGTAATTTTGCAAAGAAGAATTTATATTTAATTAAAAAAAGATTGTATTATCGCATTAGTAGCCAATATAAAGATTTCAGTTATTATAAAATAAGTAATCCTTTTATTTTGCATTTTAAATTGCTAGATACAAAATGTCTTTTATTTAAGGAGAATATTTTAAATATATCGATATATTTTTCAATACATTTTATCGAAAATTTTATTTTTAGAAATATTATTTTAAACAAAAGAGTTAGTTATTAATATACGATATTTCCTTCGTGATAATATCGAAAGATTTAATCTCTTTTCATATAAAGAGCTCCAGGCTGAAATAAAACAGCGTTAAGGGGATAGATTTTGCATTCGTGCTACTCTTGCAGTCGCGCCTCTTAAGCAAATAAGGACACAAAATTGAAATCCTGAGCATCATTATTGAGTCTCGAAACAACCGGGTAACACGACGTGTCAACTGTGGGGCTGTTCAACGCTGCCGTTAATTGTAACCAAAGTTTGTAGTTCGAATGCGGCTCTTGCACTCTGGTATAAATGCATGCGCGTTATCTGTGGCGCATGCGGACTTGTATTCGTATTAAGCGATACTCTACTGCTCTAAGCCGTATACTGACAAAACAAAAAAAAATTAGACTTTACATTCGTAGTTGACAATTTGTTGTCATTTGCGGAATTTATCTTCAATTTGCAAAAGCGATAAACTATAGAAGAACTAACATATCTTCGCTCAACTTTACATTCGTAGTTGACAATTTGTTGTCATTTGCGGAATTTATCTTCAATTTGCAAAAGCGATAAACTATAGAAGAACTAACATATCTTCGCTCAAGTTATAAATGTTGTAATAATGAATGAACGTGAATATAATTTAACTGTATCGTCTGAAGCGTACATTGTACTTCCGACCGTTATGCTAACGAGGATCATCAGCGAGTCGCAACGTTGTCATGCATAAACACGATTTTGACGCCGGCGGCCGCCGTAAAAATTTCCCATCCCTTTGCATTCACCCTTCTCCGGTTCTTTACTCCCTCTCGTTAGACGTGTCAATATACAAATCGGACGCAGCGGTGTGCTGTATCACGAGAGTCGACAGTCGCAAGCTCTCACACCTTCGGAATACACTTTTCCGCCGTCCATTTATTTTTCCCCCTTTCCTTCCTTCCTTCCCCTCTTCTCCCGCCTCTCACTCGCTTTCGTCGCTCCTTTCATTTTCTCCTTTCTCCCCTGGCGAGTTTTTCCTTTTTAGCGCGTCTCCACAGTTTCCCGCCCGACTCCTCCGCTCGTCTGCCTCTTATTCTCCCGTGCCGCATAGCACTGCTTTGCATAATTTCTATCGCTGCAGGTAGACCGGAGATACATACACTCTACCGCATGCTTGTAGGTTCCTCATATACATATTAGATGTATGCACGCTTACACGTGGGCGCATTAATGTGAAGCGTGAGAGGGAAGTGAGTCAGGGAGATGAGAAAGAAAGAGAGAGAGAGAGAGAGAGAGAGGTGCGGGACGAAACGAGGCGAGGCGAGAGTGTGTCGATTTTTACTTTGTTATACGCGACACTTACACACATATGCGACGTGTATATTCTTGTTGTGTAGACACCGCGCTCAGCCTCGCGAAATTTATAGATCGATAAAAGTAGAACAACTCGACGATAAGTCTGCCGCGATTCGAGCGACGGGGGGACGTGGGGAAGGAAAAAAGATGCGTCGTTCTCATGGCGATTTTAACGCGGATGCATTAAACTTTCACGTAAGTAATCCACATTTAAATTTTATTGGTGCATGTGTATGTAAGTATATGTAAGAGAGTTCCGGGTTCCGTGCTCTTCGCGGTGTAGGAAATTCGCGAAGTTGGAATTTCTTCTTGACAGTCCGGACACGACATCCGCTTCGTTTCACCCGGGGATGGCGGGGATTTTCAAGTTCCAAATGAATCCACTATCTCGGCGCTGAGGTGGAAATACGTCTTCCTGGCCCCCGAAAGGCGATTTTCCTCGGGAACACATCAGTCCTCGGTATTCGAGCTCTAAATAATGTCGGAACGTGAGTAACCTACTGAAAACGGTGGCTTTATGTCGGCCATCCTCCGCCCGACCGCTCTCGCTCCGCTCGTTCTCCGTGGCTCATTCTTTTCCTCCCACTTCCGCTTACGTCTCCCTCCCGCTCTCTTGCCGTTTACTTTCGATCCTCTTTACCCGATCTACTTGGAGCGCGCGACCCTACAAATTGCCGACAATCCCATATCTGTCGGATCTCCACTCTCGCGCGATATTGGCCTTTGCTCTCAAGCTGTCATACCACCGCTAATTCCCCGCGCGTATACAGACAAATCTATGTGTGTGAAATTTCGATGCTACGTGATATAAATCAAAAGAACGGGATTTCAGCAGTGGCGCGATGATTTACGAGATGACAGAAATTATATCGCGCGGGATCTTCGTAGCGAAGGAGTATCGTTTCGTTTTTCGATACGTCAGCCTAATTTGTTGAAAAGAAATTCTTAATTCATGATTTTTCAAAAAAAAAAAAAAAAAAAAAAGAACGATAAAACTTGTCAAAAAGGATCATTCAAAATGAGGCAAGGATATTAAAAATATTAAAAAATTCGAATTATTGATCTTCCCAAGGATTTAGGCCATTTGTAAACTTCGTTATAATAGTTGAAAATTTGAATAATTTAAATACAGAGAAAATAAAAAAATTTAAGATGACATAGATAAATCTTGTTACACTTTCAGTCAGCTTGTAGCTAGAGTAATTTATTCTTGTTCGCTTAAAAATCTAGTTTATGCGAGATAGGTAATATTGTTTGTACATAGCTTTACGAAGAGCGAAACAAGTTTAGCGCTAATTGGAGGGAAAAAATATACGTTAGTTATCAAACAATTGGGTGCGCGTTACCGTATTTTTTCTGTTGCATAGTTCGTTACGTACAAGAATTAAAAAATGAGGCGTTCCGGAAAAATATTGCAGCTGGCTGGCTTTGTTGTCAATAAATTACGATGACTATATCCGGCCGGAGAACCGTCGTTAATGACGAGCGAGCCGCTAATAATTCCAGGATATTACGCCGGACAGTCGATAACGAGCGATATTTCAATATGCCCATCGTTTCACTTATTGCCGCTCCGAGTGAACGATGCTTACCTGTATCGCTAATGCTGTTACGAATGCGTTTTACAAATTCCGCACGCATTGCGTTCGCAATGCGGGCGCGATGTTAGAATGATTTTCTGGCGCTGTTGGTACCGCTGTTGGTATAATCCGGCGATTAATTGGGTGGACTAAATCAAAATTCTGTTTGACTAATTAGAGAGGCCATACTGGCGATTTATTATAGTCGGTTAACTTCGTGTTTGCGAATGGATTGTTGCGCCTCAAATTCTTAACTGCCGTGCAATCGATGGGTCTACATTGTAACCATGAACGTTGACGTTTAAATATGTATTTGTTGTAATCGATCAAGCGAATGTTATATGACGACAATTTAATAACCGACGAATCATTTATTAACTAATGTGTCACTTTGATACATTTAATGGACAATTGATGATAAATTGCAGCTAATTTGATATAAATTGTTAACTTAGTAAAAAAGGAAAAACGGATGAATTATACGATATGTTTCATGAAATTATTTGAAATTATTTTGAAAATTTCATGTTAATTAGCATACTTTTCTGCAGCTGAAACAGAATGGTAATAATTCTAAAATTATTAACCTTTAGCTTATTTATTTTGTTATAATTGGAACAGATTCTGGTTACAGGATTAAATAGGTTGACTGAAGCTCTTAAATGCGATTATTTGAAAATAATATTGTAATCCAATAAATTCGAGTTGTATAATAAAATGTTGTAATTTTTAGATATTTTAAAATAAAATTTAAGGATTATTAAATGTGCGCGCGCGCGCGCGCGCGCGCGCGTGCGTGCGTGCGCGTGTGTGTGTGTGTGTGTGTGTGTATGTGTGTGTGTGTGTGTGTGTGTGTGTGTGTGTTATACTTACTTGGTTAAACTGTTGACTTTAAGTTTTTATAGATTTCAAATATTCTCTCTCTCTCTTTCCCTTTTTTTCTCTCTCATACTTTAAAATATCATTTCTAAGCTTTTATTATTTTGATTTTTAGCTGTAAAATTTATTTATAAATTGAGATACTCCAAGCTCGTTTTATACCGGCGATTATCTTTTTCGCTCTTTATACTCTTTGCACTACGTGCGCGCGAGTCGTTATCTGAATTTTATTAGGTTTATTTTTACCGCATCGTAAAAACACTTGGCTATTAAATCATTCACGCATTCTCTCTCGTTTCTTTTCTATGATATATTAAATAAAATCACCTCTTATGCTGATTTATTTGTTGTTGGATATACGTGTCGATCCACATCGTCGGCAGAGGCGGAAGTCGGGGTGATGGCTCCACCCTACTGTGAGCTAACCCCGACACGAAGGGGTGAATAATTTTAACCGAGTGTACTCGAGCTGCGGCAGCTTGTCGGTTCACGCGCGACCATATTTCGCGGAATGCTCAAAGTCTATGCTCAGTGATCAAATGGGTTAATGTTTTGAGAGTTGTAGATATTTCTGAAAAGATTACGTAAGTCGACCAAGAAATTGTACGCAGGCGGAATTTATGACCCTTCACTGTCTCAGAGTTCGATAGAGATATAAGGATTAAGTGAGATAAGCCTGTTATAGGAGAAAAATTAAATAAATTTAAAAAATTATATAATTCTGTAGTTGAACCAGAGAGAGAGAGAGAGAGAGAGAGAGAGAGAGAGAGAAAGAGAATGTGAGCGATGCTTGCAACGCTCTTTATATACCCGCTGCTGTACGCATTCACACAGTCGCGTAACACCGTTATCACGCTTTAATAGAGAAAAAAAGTATCTGCAAGGAGTTTCCATATAAACTCGCTGTCAGAGGGTACTTCCTGGCGATTAAAACTCCGTCGGAACACAACGGTTGACTGAATCGCATTGAAAAAAAAAAAGAAGAAGTGGAAAGACGAAGTGGGTGGAAAAGGGGCAGAGAGGGACGGGAAGCGGACCGGTCGGATTACACGTGGCCGGAGGATTTATCGATGAGTTGAGCTCAGATTAAGGCTCGCCCGTAAGTGGAAGCGAAGTAAAAAATTCTCCAGCCGGCGCCCATCGATCGACAATGAATCGGGAGAGCGATCGGGCGTGTCATACGAACGACGTCGCTGTTAATTGTTGCCTGTCGATGTGCAACGGCCGCAATCAACTGCCGTAAGATTTATTCTCGCGTTCACCCTCAACGGGAGGAAGGGGGAGGGTGGAACGAAGCCCGATTTTCGAGAGCAGTCCGGTCGTGTTCCTCAGGATGTTCCGCCAGGATTAACTCGCTCTCGTCTCGTTTTCATTTCTATCCTCGGATTTCGCATAAAGTATTTGGACTTCCGTTTATCTTCTTTAAAATTAAAGCGATCGTGCTACAGACACAGGTCCCTTTTTTAGTAAGGAAATTATTTTGAATTCTATTCTAATTATGAGATTAATTTTTCTTAATAGGAATAGACGAACTGAATCAACGTTGAATCATTAAAATTTTAAATATCAAAAGTATTTGTTAGTATAACTTATAATATTATAATAACAATCACATGAAAATTTATTGATAGATCTTAAGATACTTAAGATAAGATCTTAAGATCTTAAAATATTTGTTAGTAATATATTTGAAAATTCTTGCCCTGAGAATGGGTTTTTATTTGTGAAAAAAAGTCTTTATACAGACTTAATAATGTTGCTGTTTTAATTAAATCGGTTATGATTGAAATTTCCATCTAGTATGCCATTTAATATCAGTCTGATAGCGTCGAGTGCCGATTTATATGCATAGAGAATTGATGTCATCAACGAGATGTTTGCAGACGATAAGCATTAAAAGACTTTCATCCTTGCCTCAGAGATAGCGATTTTAATAAACTTTGTTACGCTTGATATCGTTGCTTTCAAAATACGCTTCCAAACAGCTGGGCGTTCAAATTTGTAGTTAAAGCGAAAGCTTTTCTCTTTCCCTCATCGCGAATGAGTTTGAGCGAAACAATATGCATATAAAATAGCAATGAACATTTGAATATTTACAATAAAAAAGCGCAATAGTATTGCGTAATATCTTTTATAGAGATAATTTAACGAAATTTTTATGCAGCCAATGTTGCTAATATCTTTTCTCCTAAATTTTTATTATTTTTTTCAGTATAGATATGCACACACATGTACACATAAGCAACGTTAACATTTAAAAAATTATTTTTTATTGTTTGCTAAATAAATTTTTTATTTCATTTGAACGTAAAATAAGCGCTGAATAAATTATTTAAAAAGCAATGAATATAAGTGAGCATTAAATATTATAAATAATTCCAGAAATATTTTCCATCATTCATCGGTAAGCGTTAATGGAACTCTGTTACGAAATCTTTTCAAAATGAAATCTCTGAGCTCGAATCACGAATCACGAATTACTTTTGGAATTAATTTTATGTAATGAAAGTTGAATCTTATGCTCCATGCTTATCTCCGCTGTGGAGTAAATTGCACTCCGTTAACGATGCGAATTTTGCTCGCGGCGCTGGGAAAGGATAGCGCTCGAAAGGCCGAGTTTTTTGAATGGAGCCTCCTCCTGTACGATCACGGCTGCTTGTTCAACGGCGCCTTTCAGACACAGCCACTAATTTGCTGGATGAAAAACTCGCGTATTATTAAGCTGCGTCGCTTAATTGGGTTAATGAGGCGATGGACTTGCCGCAATGAAATGACATCCTGCGTTATTCCAAGAGTTGTCGCGCGAGTTGTCAGAAAATTCATTAGGAAAATCCTCGGACTTTCTAGGCTCTATAAAAGTTCAACCACTTGGCTGAACTTACATGAAGCTAAATAAGAAACAACTTTTCATAAATAATGAATGAATTCTTAATACAAAAAAATATGTTGTCGATTTCTCCAACATTTTTTCTGTAATACTTTCCTGTTAGATTTCTCTGTGATATTTTAAATATTTTTAACTTTGGCGGAGTAATGTCTCTATTAAAAAATCTTTTATCTGTAAATATATAAAATTGAAATCTCTCTGTCATCGAAGCCATCTTATTTTATATTAATATTTTATTTAATAAACAAATATGCTATTTTTTTTAAATGATAATTATAATTACTAATATAAAATAAATAATAAAATTATTTCTTGGATTAACAGCCTCTATTAATATTATTATTGTATTTTTTTTTAATTACTCACTACTCTTTGCTCGCTATTTACAATGGCTGACATAGTGAAAATGTTAAAAGGTACACGTTCGTTTTTATACGTATGGCTTACACGTACGCTCATGCACATGTCGGGAGTTGTTGAAATATCTTACGCCGGATATGCTGTGCGTCACACAGTTGCAAAGTCGATATTTCAGGGTTGAAACCTAAACACGGTTAAAGGACGGTTTGCCACTTCGATGCTTTACCGCAGGAGCAGTTCGAAATGCTCCAAATTTACGATTTCCGTTGCCTGAAATCGGTTGGTTCGAAGTTCGAGCTGCGGCGACAATAAATCAGCGTTGCATTGTATATGGCAGTTTGAATACGCCATGTCAGTACTTTGGGCACGTGAAAGCCGAATGATTTTTTCCAAAGAGCATTGTTCTCATATTAGCGAAATTTCAGAGGAGATATCGCTCTTTGCAATATTTTAATTGTATGTTTAATTTTCTCAAAATATTTAAAGATAAAATACAAAACACATAAAACTGACATTTTATACTTTATCGCTCGTATCATTAAAGATGCCGGCTCTATTATATGTCACGGGCAAAAATTTCATCTGAGCTTTTACTTCCGATTGAAGAAAGATATATGCATTCGCATTCTTATTACGCATCTTGTTTTTGTGAAGAATGCATCTTTCTTAGTGATTTACTGCACGAATCCGTGGTTGAATTTGAGCTGTCGATTCTTTTAAGTGTGCATAATCCGGCCCCACGAGCAATCAAGCGTATTCATATCTCGCTACGACGGTATCGAAAGTGGAAATGGTGAATTTACGTGATATATATGCATATATATATATATATATATATATATATATATATGCATATACCAAAAGAGGATCAATATGACAAAGGCAAATGGATCGCTGCGCTCGAAAAGATATTGCGACAATTTCACAGCAATTCATATCAGATTGACGTTCTCGAAACACGGCGTTTCGTTTCTTATGTAGTGCCGTCGACTATATATATATATATATATATATATAGAACACTGTCTTGAATTAGTTTATCTATATGGATTGCGATTGTCGGTTCGTATTGACGTGGGTCTCATAGATCACTAGGATTGCTTTCCCATTGTGTTCTTCGTGCGGACTGTGCGATTCCTCTCCCATTTTGCATCTCAATGCTTCACCCGTCCGTTTTCACTCATTCTGCCAACCTCCGATACCTCCCTCCCCTCCTCTCTCCCCATCTCGAGCCGTTCCTTATTGAATTACCCTACATTTGATGAACGGGCATCCTCCTTTCGCGATACCTCTACCTAAGTGCTCTCGTCGATTTTAACCTGGGCACCAGGATTCTTATTGTATCGGCTTATTGTAAAGAGACCGTATCGTATTGTATCGCTATTCTATTCCTATAAATTGCAGAGAAGACAGCATTTTCTTGTAAGCCGCGAGAGCACCGCGTAGAGAATATTACGTTTACATTAATGCTGCCTGTTCGAAATCTTAATAGGAAGTGAAACGTTTATAATGCACTGCCGTACAACGAATAACAGCGTAGTATGAAATCTCGGTTGGAGGGAAATTTGATTAAATTTGCAGTCAGTTATCTTACTTCTTAGGAGGATAACGAAATTTTAATGTAATAGGCTTAACTCGGATGTTTCCAAGGTTTTCGGCATTCTCTTTTTTTAAAATTTAATTTTAGGTGGAGCTTTGAAGGAATTTTAATTTGAGGAGGACTATAGCTCAAAGGCGTCCAAGTGTTAAAAATATCGTGAAAAAAAGGGATGACTAAATTTCGGTTCCGTTTTAAATTGCAGTGAAATTTACAAAGCAGCCTTCGACGGAAAGAAAGCGCGTGACAGCGAATTGCTGCGACAATCTCATATTAATATGAAGGATCGAATGAAATATCGTGTGTCCAACAATAACCGGTGCGCACGTGTACGTGAGTTTTCAGCTCGGAATTTTCCAGGGATATTTATCAGCGATACTCGGCTGCGAAGACGGCACGACGGAAAAATGCTTTCCTTTTTCCCTGCTGTAGACGAGCCACTCCCGCGTCGTTATTCGCACGGAACTGTAACGTTTCGCGTTCAGTAACAGCCGCTCCATTTGAATAATTACGAGCCATAAAGCACAGTATTTGTCACTTCGCACGCTAAATTGCAATGGCAATCGTTGTCGTGCAGATGAGAGAGCCGAATTTCGCAGTGAGCGGGGAAAAATCACGGACGACATATAACACAGTGGTTTCCTCTGTCGTTTTCTCTCTCTCTCTCTCTCTCTCTCTCTCTCTCTCTCTCTCTCTCTCTCCCTCCCTTCCCTCTCTCTCTCTTTTTCTCCTCTTTCTCTTTTGCTCGCTCTCTCGCTCTCTTTTAACTTTGATTAACGGTGCGCGAGTATGATCGCGCGGGCGCGCTGTTTCCAAATGGCAAGAAACGAATTTACATTGCGCGGCAATCCATTTTCGACAGCTCGCCCGAGAACGTATGGCTGTGAGCATTTGCAACGTACGACGTAATCGAGGCAGCGACCGATTGATTTTTCGATACCCGCGCACATAAACGCTAGATACAGACACACAGGCCCAGCGGCGCACGTGTACGGGTCCTTTAGGCGAGTCAGCACTCTACGCGCCAACAGAGATGTTTTAATCGAAAATTTATCGCCTATGGGAATCTAGTAATAATTCATAATCTTCTCTCGCACGGCCCGGTATATATCTTCGTAATTGAATACATTACACTCCGTTAGATTTAATCCCATTTCAGTCGGCGCGATTTAAATGATAAAGCGTCGGCGCGTAATATTTTTATCAAAAAAAAAAAAAAAAAAAAAAAAAGAAAAAAAAATCGACCGGACCACGGGCGGAATGACGTGCGTTAGTTCCGCGACGTCGGAGGTGTAACGTTGTCTGAAGATTCCCTTCGGTGTTGCGAATACCCAGCATCGCGGCGGTTATAGCTTCACAGATAGTTATAGCTTATCGTTATAACTTCGCAGACTGTCGGGCGGATATTCGCCGACTGTAATTTACGAGTGACGAACACACATCATCGATCCCGAGCGACCGAATCGTTTTAGGGTGCATGTGCAGTCCACCGACGGCGTCGCGGTGCAATTCATTTTCCGCCGATTTATCCCGGAAAGCCGTTGATGCTGAAGACTAGCGAGGGGGATGGCGCGAGAGGTGGCACGGGACAATTGATTTCTTTCCTATCGCCAGCGTCAAGCCCCAGCGTTGCCGCGCGCGTCAAGGGTTACACGATCCATAACCCGCGCGGTACGATCAGAAACTAGCCGGGGGAGGGGCGCCGTAAATTCCGAGAGAGCGCTTTAAATTAAGCCACGTCTCGTCGGCTAAAGAGAGGTATACGATATTATAAAACGGCGAAAAACCGGCAGCACCAGGCGCTGATTTTATTGTCAGTTCAGACGTCCCCATCGATCATGGTTCTTACGCGTCGCTCCCTCCTCCCCGTTCACGTTTCTACGGAAACCCGTGTTCTCCGTAGCAATAAGTTTATTGCAGTTACAAGACATAATTCTGCGCAACACAAGAATTACGAACGTGTTTTTCAAAGCGTCTGAAAGCGTGAGAATAAAATTGTATCAGCGTCAGCCTGGAAATATCCCTGGGCTTCTTTAGATATAAGAAGATGATATGTTTTTTTTGATAATACGAGAAAAAGAAAGAGGAATAAGCTGAATTATTATTTGACAATTTATATCTTTACGTATGATTTGATAAAAATTGTTTTTTCATATCACTTTAATAAATATTTAAAAGGCAAAGCAGATCGATTTAATTTATTCTTTAATTAATTCTAGCTTTATTAATCATTGTGTATATACGCCTGAAATTCTATAATATTTCTCTGTATTGAAGTTGTACAAACTTCTTTTTGTAGCAAATAGTGTAATTGTATAAAATTCTAGAAATCTACGTTTACATTTCTACTACATAAAAGCATGAGAATAAAGTTATCGGAATAGAAAAAGAGAAAAATATTTTTAAAATTTGGTAACAGTGCATTGAATCGTCATTGCTCAATTTTCTATTTTTGATACTTATAATTTTAATACTTTTTCCTTTCTTCACACACACACACACACATGTATATATATATATATATATATATATATATATATATGAGATACATATCTAAAATATTTTAAATTTCCAAATATCGACTTTATTATTTAATAATTTGCCCCGACACATTTTCGTTAAGTAATAGCGACTCTAAAATTGACATGGAAGATTTTATTAAAATTAAAGCTGGCAAGTAATAGTGGAACGTTCGATATATATATATATATATATATATATATATATATATATATATATATACATGTATATATACATGTATACATATATTCTTCAATATATATTGGGAAATTTAATGTTATCTCTGGATATTGAAACTCCACGATTTTCTCTACATCACCAAATGCTACTCTCGTTCTCTCTTCATATCGCACAAGCCTCTATCCAATCATCCGCCTCTCGTTCTCGTTGATTCACCCAATAGGAAAGGAAATAGACAGCCGGTCCAGCTGATACTGTTCTGCCCCCGGATGCATAATAGTCTAGTTAGTAGGTGCAGTCGGTACCAGATTCGATTAGTCTCGCGTTGCGCGAGCTGCGTGGCAGCTTTAAACGTCAAAGCGATATATTTGAGCCGAGCTACATGACGTTTTTCCTGTTTGCATGCATAGCAAATGCGCGAATATGGAAAATAATAAAACATATTTATAAAATAATTAAATAAAACCATGTTACGCAGTTTATCGCAAAGAATATTGTTGTTATTACACTTTTTTCAGGTCACAACTATCGATGTTGCCGCTGCTTTAAATAGATCTTGATAACAAATAGTATATAATATAGAAACGTGTTCTATGAATTTTAATATCGTCAATTCATTGTGATAAAAAAATATATATTTTTTATTTTACTTCTTGTTGCAATTTTGAAAATTAATCGTTTAGATTTTATATATAGTTAAAGAGATCAAATTAATTTTAGTAAGTAAAGTACGTGTCAATCGAATTTTCAAACGCATATCTTTCAAATGCCGATAAAGAATCCGCGCGATGCCAATTTCGCGAAGCGTGATAAATTATTATGTCAGTATACGCGACTGGCAATACATCATTTTGCCAGGTAGTTTAACATCTCGTAGTGGACGGTAATATATTTTTCTTTATATCGGTATGTGTCATGTGTGTCTATATCGCTTGTTGTTAGCTGCTATGCATCGTTTTCCATTCGACAAACTTTTATGAATCGCTCGTGATCCGTTGATCATTGCTACTCGCTCGCATGTAAAAGTCGGAGTTACAAGCTGATGCGAACGTCAGGAAAAACGACACTTTCGATCGAGGAAGACGTTCATGGATCGTGCAAAAACTTTCGACGCGTTTGCTTGGCCTCCTTCTCCCACGCGCCGATTTGTATCCTTCGAGTGGATAATGGCTCGCCATTCGTTTTTGATTGTATACAGACTGGTGGCTTTTAGCGTTATCGCCTGTAGCAACTAAATTTCACTTGCCGTTTTAGAACAGAAATCCGTCCTGCGCTCATCGTGTAGAACTTTAGTTTCATCGTGCTATCGGCAGCTGGACGACATATTTTTAAAATCGGAACTTGACACAAACGCGCTTGACGCAAATGTGATAATCTTTCTTTTACAAGTCATATTTTTTTTTCTTTTTTTGAATTACTAAAACGTCCCTAAAACATCTTTTGTCATTTTTTAACACTTTGTATCCGCTTTACGTCCTGCATACTGATTTATATGCAGGATGATCCACGTATAGAAAAATAAATGTTTTTCAAAAAATCTCTTTAATTTATAAAAACCATTTATGAAAAATTCCAAGCATATTTACATCCAATTTCGTTATCATTTTGTTATCAAAATAGTTGAGAAAACAATGTAACGGACTATTCTATACGTATATTTTAATCAAATAATATAGAATATACTAGGATTCTATTCATTTCTTTTTTAAAAAGAGTACAAGTTATGTTAGAGTGTCTGCGTCAATTGTACTTGCATTTCAGAATATTATTTTTTTTTTATTTCACAAAAATGATTATGTGCGCTGCTGATTCCCCGTTTTTTTTTTATCGTATTTTATAACAATTTCTTCTTTCTAGTCATTTCATGACGATCTTGCATCAGATTGCTCCTGGTCCAAGTAGTATAAATTTCATACATTGAATAAATTTCCTATTCTTATTTTTATTGTCATCTAAAGATGCTTACGTTTTTAGAGTAAGTAACATATGTACGAATATATAAGTTTACTGAAGCAAAAGTATCCTATCGATATCTTTCATCCAATGTCACTTTTGGATTATATAGCGTGATAAATCCATAGGTCGTAACCGGATAGAAAGCGACTCGATCATCCTAATGTCGGTTATACATAGATCCAAGATCGCGATAATTGTTTTCCGACATCGTATCGGACGTGCGAGGGAAAGGATGGTTAAAGCTGGTTGATCCGGATTGATGGATGCGGCGGTCACGGCTCATTATTGGTTCCATTATATCCGCTTTCTCAAGCCGCGTCCGACCACTGTCGGACAAGCCATTCGATCGACCTGTGCTTTTATCGTATAATGAAACTGACCGTTAGTTACACCACAGTTAGGTACACCGCTATCACCGATCAGAGCCGTATAGATACATGCCATACACGTACAATATCAAGCCGGTATCATGGGGCCTACGGTCAAATGTTAATGAAGGCAGGCCCCAATGGTATATAAGCTGACACGTAAGTGGCCACTTGAGAATAACCTAAACTTCGGAATGATTAAAGTTGTGTCTTCCGATACATGAATGCATATTAAATAGAGCAGGAAGATATTTGAGAAAAAATATCGTGAATATTTGGAGTGGCTCTTTTATATAAAAAAAAAAAAAAATAAAATTATTAAGAAACTGAACACTTTCTTTAGAAATTAAATGCCTATTCTCGAATATTTTAGTTGTCTTTATCTTTTAAATTAATTAGTAATCTTATAGATTTTTATATTTTAAAATTTTATATTTCACAATCTTGTTTGTATTTTTAGATGTGTATGTTTATGTAACACAGGAGAAAAACAGGATAAACATAAAATATGGACATAATAAATACAAGAAAAAAAGATTGGCCCATTGTGTGCACAATCGCCTATTTTTCTCGAAAGTTTCGATAAAATATAGTTTAGAACGTGTTTGAGAACTCTCTCTTTGTCGTCTTACTTTAAGAAGAGGAGCATCAGAGCGCGAGAAGTTGCCCTAATACGATGAAGTAGTCCTTCGAGGCATACGGTTATGCTGATAATAGCGAGGTAGGCGAGGCAGGTCAGCAAAGAAGCGATAAAACTTCCTCGAGAGGTTCTCCCCTTCTCTGCCTTTCTGTGACACAACAATGCCGTTCAAGCCTCCTTTATGGACGGTTACGCTCCTCGCCACGAGTAGTAAATGACTTGGTCTGACAGCCACGTTACATCTTGCGATGATATGGCGATTCGCTAGGAAAAGTTGACATTGTTGACGGTAGAAAAAAATTGTTGCGAGTGACGCATCTAAGTGTCATGGCTCGAGACAGAGGTACAACTTGCGGTCGCGATTCTGGACCGTTCGCTTCCGTTTTAAATATAGATAGTATATAAAATACATCGGGGTCATTGCCAGGCCGAATTTTTTTCTCCGTTTCTATGCGAGTTCGAGCGAACAGCTTGTATTGTCCTTTCCGTTGCAGAACAATTGCATGCGGTTTATCGCGCGCGCTCGCAATTAACCGGCGCCCCGGATTTAATGCGTTCGACAGCCTGGCGAGTAATTGGTTTGTTCCGTTATGACGTTTCTATCGGGAAAATTAAATTCAATACCGCATTACATTAATGCGGTGCATTATAATTATTTTAACTAAGCCGCATTAACGAATTTTCTTAAAATTCTCGACACTTGATATTTGCAAAAATTCGAAAAAACGTGTATCGAGACGTTTTCAAAATTTATCGTATATCCATGGGTGGGTTTTAGCAGCGATAAAATAATTACGAGTAATGATCGTGTGCGTTATTATATTTTTCCGAACATGATTCATTATTTGAGGACGTGTAATTGCTTTTAATACTAAACGCATAAAGCTAATGTCAAATAAATACGAGGGGCTGTTCATTAAACCTTTATTTCCATTATCGGCTCGCATTTCACAGTATGACATTAGCTTTAAACTATAACATACATTTATACACGAGGATATCTAAAATCAATCGTTAGTTAAAAATAGTACGCTCAGGAATAGAAATGGACAACTAAATAAGTTTAGCGCAGAGGCTAATAGTCGATAACCGCGATATGTCAAATTGATAAATATAAGAGAAAATGTCGGTTGTAAATACGCAAAGGGAATGTCAATAAACAAATAATTCAGAAGCAGATATGTTACGATTTTATTTTATAGCGCAGTGTTTCATATCCGTTTTATTCCATTAACAGCTTGTCATTTTCTCGAATAACCCGGTTTACGATCAGCTTGCATTATGACGATCGACCAGAATACGCAAGTACTCGCGAATTATTCGTATTTCGTGACGGCACGAATCGAGTGTGGATAACGGGGTTAAATCGTTTTAATTCTCGTTCTAAGCAAAATGTGTCCATTCTATTTGTAGAGCAAAATTTATATATTTTATTCATAAAATATTAATTTTACGAATTTTACTCGGAATTTGTTTAGTTTTCGATTTTCTTTATTTTGAAGAAGTGTCGTATAATTATTTATCATTATCCGCAGCATCACCCAATCATAATTTAATTACTAGATATATATGACTCTTTTTATGTCCGTTTATTAAAATGTATTGCTTTTAGATGGCGATTTACCGTAGACTTTGCAATATGGCTGTCAAACTGACTGCAAAACACGCGGTGAAATTTTTTCTTCATGAGATTTCCCTTATAATTTATTATCCCTTGATATTTTTTACGGAATGGCCATTTTATGGCCAAATAATCGCAGCGAAAGTTTGTGCTGAAAAAATATTCCCTTATACCTATACATTTCCTGTCAAATTATTTTGCTCTCTTTTGAATAATTTATTATCCTTATAATGTAATGTTTAATTTAGTAATACAACATATTTATCATGTATTTTTTTTTATTTAACATAAAGTTAAGCTTATTTTATTTTTGAGTCTGAATTTTGATGTAACAGAAGGACCTATCATAATAATGGGTGTACGTGGTTCGAAATAATAAGTATGTATTTCTGTTTTACCAATATTTACAGGAATTTTAATTAAACGGTTAAATGCCATGATCGCAAAGCGTTATTTCTTTCTCGCGCGGCACAAAAATGTTTCATTAGCACAGTATTTCATAATTATCACTAACTTTATTTCTATTTTGTGTGCGTAACGAGCTGTTGCGAAGTCATTGTGTTTTATTACGGTCAGAAATGTATTTTAATGTTGCAAATATAAAACAGCCGCGGGGATAATTGATGCATGCGCGCGAGATGGATTCCAATGCACACACACACACACACACACACACACACACACACACACACACACACACACATATGTCGGATAGGGAGGGAAAGAGAATGCGAGGGAGGTAAAGAGAGGGAGAGATATCAACGAACCCTGTACCGAGACATGCATACAAAGGGGCACGTAATTTATTGTTAAAGGGGTGGACAAGGCGTACGATGCTTAGGGATGCTTGGACGAACGACGGTGGGAAAGGCTGGTGGCGATGGTGGTCCAGGTTGGGCGGATTGTTGGCGATGGCGGCAGCCATATCCTGTCTCGTTGCCCCGTTTCCGGGCGCCTCGGCCAATCCGGAAGCGAAGCGTCTCTACGATGACCTGCTGTCGAACTACAACCGCCTCATCCGCCCTGTTGGCAACAACAGCGATCGCCTCACTGTCAAAATGGGACTACGCCTCTCCCAGCTCATCGACGTCGTGAGTAGACCCCACTTAACCCATTATCCTATCGCATGAATAGCGTTTATACTCTATATAGAAGGCCTGCGTCCCCGGGACGCACGCCAGATATGTGGAGCAAGAGTACTTGGTTGTGAAATAGTCCAACGTGTTTCATCGATTGGGCCGAGCCAGAGGGAACGTTATCCCGGTGTATTGTTTCGTTAACGAAGTCGGCAAAGCAGGTATTACTGGTAGTGATGAATTTTAAGCACGGATAAAAGCGCCGCACTTCACTCCCCCTCCCCCTTCTTTCTCTTTTTGTTTTCTTTACGCAATTTTCGCGCCACTTGAAATTGCAAAAATACCGGATTATATTTTGAAACGTTTTGCCTACACTTATCTGTTATTATAAAAAATATTTTCTCTCACGAGCGCCATGTTTATGAGATCCTGATAATTTGAAATAAAATTCTTAATTTGTTTTTAGTAAAACTTAGTAACCTTAGTAATTCTCTGTGGGATTTTCGAGCATGTACTTAATTTTCTAACCACTCAATTTATATGATTTACATTGTAGCGCATACTATTTTCGCAATATTGACGTATATGGATGATGCAAACGTGAAACAATGTAAAGCTCGAGGTTCACTTTTAACTACTATTTGAAACATTCCATTCGTAAATCAAATTAGAAAAATTCTAGTTGTCTATGTACATTGTTAAATTGATTAAATTGTTTACGTCGGCTTAATGAGTTTCATTATGTATACTAAGAATTAAGATATTTTACAACCATTTACTCTTTTTTCATAATCGTTTCTCTCTCTCTCTCTCTCTCTCTCTCTCTTTTATTTATGCATTCCAATTATTACAAGGACAATTTATTATTATGCAAAACAACATGACTTTCGTTAATGTAATTGAAGCTTGATTTATAACGTTAAGATAGTTGAAGTTTAATTTATATGATCAAATATAGTTAATAATACATGTAAAATCAATTTATTCAATGTAAGACATAAACGAGCGTATGAGAAATACAATGAATTTTGAATTTATTGCACAAAACAGCCTTTTATTTTCTCAAAATCACAAACAATGCAGTTTTACCTTGACATTTTCGTTTATCGATTGCGTTATAGGTTTACTCTACCTAGAAAGACATTCGTTTGCAACATGTGCATGTTTGTGCAGGTGTGGAATATGGATTATGTAATAGATGACTGATAACGGTCGTCCGCGTACTTGCGGTGATAAGTTGGATTCCGCGAGTTCCTCTGCCGGAAACGGAACTAATTTACAAGCGAAGGGATCCATGGCACTCGAGCTATTAATTGCCATAATCTGATCGTCAGTAATCAATCGCGTCTCGACGAGAAACTAAACATACGCGCGCACATATACACGCGGGGACGCACTTCCCGGCCGATCGATGTGTTAGAATTACGTTGATTGTCCCCGTTCCCCGCATTGTCTCCCCCCGGTTATTACATTCGAGTTACATGCCCGCGACTCGATCCGAATTTCGGCAGTAATTGCTTCGATCATAGATCTCTATCGATTAATACGTGCCTCGGTCTAAACCATAATTAATTTGTTATCGGCTGTTATCGACGCGCCTACTGTCGCATATCATCGACGTAGGACTCGAGTTACAGATTACAGATGCAATTTTTGATAGATATGATGTTATTGTAGTTTATATCAAAAAGCGAAAAGCGTTTTATTTCAAGGAGAATTAAAAATCTGATGCTACCACTGTTTAATAAACTAAAATAATTTTTATCACTTCTTTTTAGTCACTCAATAATCATGTTTGATTTACATTATGATTTATAAAAGAATAGGATTACTAGGAGTTGTACTTCATATTATTGCTACTGCGATAATAAATTTTACATAATTATTATATTAATTTAAAATCTTCAAAATAAACAAAGTAATATTTTTTGAAAAATATTTTTGACTATTATACATACATGACTGTCGAATGATTAATTAATTTATTTCTATTATGTTAAAAAAAGACAATAAATCAATTTTATCGTTACATTTAAACCATCAAATAAACCTTCAACTTTTGAATGCTATACTCGTCAGAAATTTTAAATGAAAGCTTGTACCATTTCGCTTTTTCACAAATCTCATTATTGTTACACGGATGCAATAATTGCTGAACGCGAACACGAAATTGTCCGTTTGGATTATAATGATTGCCCGTCTACAATGTTTATGATTCACTCAAAACTATCGCGCTCGATTGGGGCGCACATAACTTTTAACCGACTGAAAATCCTATTACGAAGCCAGTAAATAGTAATTACAGTGGCAATAACGTACAACGAATTTGTTCGCACTGTACATACACATATCCGCGAAATTTACGAAACAATTGCACTCGCCAATCAGATTTAACGCAGACAGCAGAAGTAACGAGCGAGTGTGAACTTTGGGTTATTGCGTTATCTAAAGCATTTGAAATACCGGAAGTGTCGAGGCTCGATTAAGGTTCGATCGATAGTTAACGTCGGATGTCACACCGTTTCCCATCTCACATGACGACACTTGCCATACAACGGCCAACGCCCGCTTTTTATGCCAGCGGCTCGACAAAAGCTACGAAATTCGATCGATAGCCGTAGGCTAACTGGCCGATTGTTTCTTCACTTAAGTGGCTGTACCAGTTTACCGCAAGTGAGAGAAACAAGAACGCGGCGAGGAAGTAAGAGCTTTCATTTAATTGTCAGAGTCACACTTCGACACTTTAAAGGTGTCAAGACTAATACAATAGGTACTTTGCATTGACAAGATTAAATACGTATACTTGACATCGTTGTCAGGAGTTCTTTAACGGTCTTATTATTTGAAATCATTAGTCGCAATGATGAAAGGTAATCTAGTCAGATGTATTATATAATTCATTTTTTAAGTTTAAATAACTAGTTTCTTTCTGCATCTTATTTAAAATATTGCTCTAGATAACACAACTTTAAATAATTTTAAATAATTCCTTCCAGGGAGTGTTCTTTTCTTTCAAATGCCTTTTGCTTTCTTCCGTTTTCAATTTTCAATTGGCAAATGTATTCTAATGATACATGCGCGAGTAAAAATGTTTGTCGCGAGATCAATGCTCCTTGTCGGGCCAAAGTTCCAATTGATCGGAAGGGATTATCGGTAGAAATACGGTTGAGGCGGTAGAAGCTATACGAAAGCACGAACGAATTACGGGAATGTCGTGTAGATTAGGAGCGCAAACCAAGTCTGCATGGACGGATGACGGTGTGAATAACGGTTAATGGATGGTCGGAAGTAGCAAGAGATCGGTCGCAGCGGAATGGCATCCCAGCGGACTCGTAAGAGGAGCGATTCCTCGTGCCTTAGTGTTCGACTATTATTTACACGACCTCCTTTTCAAGGTAATCACCTCCCTGGAATTGCGGTTGTTCTCCACAGAGCAACCCCCTCCCGTCGTCCTCTTCCGCCTTCTTTTGATTCAAGGTAGCCTCGCCGCTTCGATTCTACGGAGATTTACGAGCGGCAGCAAACAGCGGGCAGTGAGATTGACTTTTACTTCTGCGGATATACCGGCTACGAGGCTCGAGGAGATCATACGAGTCTGCCTCTCTCGGTCTCGATTTTCCTTTATTGCAAAAGGATTTCTCTGTTGTGTGGAACGTGAGGCATCGCGAGAGCGCTAACTTGGGAGATTTTTACTCCGGCGAACTCCGCTAAATTACGCTCCGACCGCGTTCCGCGTTATGGGACTGCGAGCTAACCGCTGTCATTAAATCAATATCTCGCACGAAAAACAGCACTCCTTGCCTCCGAGGTAAAAAGACGGATGTATTTTTCATTCGTGCGTACAAACGTCTTCTCTCGATTCTTTTTCTTCTATTTTCTTTTTATACAGCTCTTTTCCTCTCGATCTCTTTCTCTCTACCTCCTTCTTTTCGTCATTTTCGTCGATGTGATACGCAATTTGTCGAGTAATGTCGGAATTATCGGAAACGTGTGTACTCTTAGAATCATCGCAGCCCATTACAGGTTCCATAATTGTCAACCGCGATTGTCACAATCGAAATACGTCCCGTCAGCGTCGCCAGGTCCTCGTCGCCAGATAGCAAAATTCTCGATGTCGACTGTCGTTGATTACGCGGTCGATTGCATAGATCCACCAGATTTTGATTGTCGAGCAGACGTTTGAGCAGCAATACTGCGACAGGTGTATAATCGGAGTGGACACGGATGATTGCGTCGCGAGTAGGCAAGGGTGCGAGCGCGAGCGACACGAGGGTGAGACGGTACTTTCAGTACCGTCGACAGCATCGCTCGGTGCGATAAGGGTTCATTTGCGGTGGCACAAACTCGCGCGCCCTTACCAGCCCTCCGGCTATCGGCTTTTCATTTCTTCCAATTAAACGCGAACGCTCCGGACGTTTCGACGGAAACTGGAGCGCACGTTCGTCATCACAGAATTTCTACGTGCATACTTCTCTTTCAAACGCGTCGTTTGAGCGAATGGTTTGGAATCTATGAATGGCCAATAGTGTTACACGCGATCATTTTTATCTCTCCGTTGAAAGGTGCGCTTTGTCTTCGTTGTGTAAAGCTTTTTGCTATTTTTCTCGTAGAGAATACGTCCTCCAAGCGTCCTTTTCGTCTTCACGCGTAAAAAAATTTCGAATTTTAGTACCGTCAATATTTTACATATATTTCATTTTATTTGCTCAAAATGTAAATATTGATGTAAGCAATTTGATAATTTTTAGATAACAATGAGATGTTATATGTTTGTTAATCTCTCCGCGTAAAAGCACCAATATATTATTCAAACTATTATTTTGCAGAAATTCATATTTTCAGATTATATATATTTTTATATAATCTATTATTAGCTTTAAAAACGTTAAATGGCACAATTCTCATGACACGGTTTACAATGAGAACTGCAAAAATGTTATCCTGTAGCAAACATATCAATTGGATAAAATACGTACAAAATAATTTTACATTGTTTTTTTGTCTAGTGTAATGTTTAGTGTTTTTCACAAATGCGAAAGTCATAAATCGATATTCTACAAATTCTATTTTTTAATAAAATGCCATTATGCTAAAGTTAATCAAAAGCGATTTTTGCTTATTAAAACGAATTGTAACAATGCAGATTGTAACAATGGAGATCTTTAAAGAGTGACGATCTTGTAAAGCAGTGACGATATTTTTAAACTTAATATTCTTTTCTTCTCTTCTTTCTGCTGCTATGTCTATTTTATCATACAATAAAATTTGTATATATTAATTTTTTTATCGAGTATATACTTATGATATTAATAAAAGTAGAACAAAATCGAATATTTTTTAGTCGGCATATTTTTAATTAATAATAATCGCGAGAACACGATGAAATATTATATTGAATTGTAATATAAAATTCAATTTATATATAAATAGATATTGCTGATTAAAAGGCGCAACATTTATTTGTTAATCAAATGCAATTTTGTATGTAAAATAATATGTGCGAGCGAAAAATTTATTGCACATCGCGTGTGGAATTGTTATCTTCTACGATACGGATGGTAACTAAAATATCCTTTATCGCATTTATAAAGTGAACGTTTTTTGAATAACCTCTGATTAACGCCTCAAACGAATTAGTTGAAAAGAGGAAAACGAGGAAATACGGTACTCTTCTCTCTTACGCTCGCACTCCTGTTTCACAAGTGTGTCAATTAAGATGACTCACTTTACGTAATCAGAGATTACAAATTCGCTTTCCTCGGGTTTCTCTTTTCGAGCGCGGCGAAATAAATCTCATCGTCTTGAGAGAAGAACATCCGCGGGGAAGTTGGTCCTTAAAGATTGTGTTACATAGATCGCGTTGCCTCGTCGTTACCAACCGCCATGGGATAACGAAGACATGTTTTTGCTCGTTAAAATCAGTATATTACGGGAGAAAAATCTTTTTTATTAATGATATTTATTAATGATTCCATATTTCATTTTTCTGCGAGGAGCTCTGCCTTTGCGGTGACTCTTAAAAAATGCTGAATCAGCATGTTACTAAACCTTGTATAGATGTGACATTTGCTATATCAATTATTGTGAGTAAATCGAGTTATAATACATTGTTATGTTGAGGATTTTTAGCCTGATAATAAATGAGACTATATTTTATCTTAATAGCCTGAGGTAAGTTACGTTCAAGTAAATTTTTCGTTGTTTATCTTCTTACCTAGAGAAAAATGGCCGAAAGATTATATGAAGAAATTAGAAAATGATAAACTACTGGTGCTCATCCTTCTTCACTTTAGAAAAGTCTGTTTAATATATTTTTGGTAACCAAAAATTATAATTAACTTAATTTCTAAAAAAAATTTCTAGATAAATTAATAATATTTAAACATTTCTGTTCTATAAAAATTTATAATATTATTATTTTTTATTATATATTTTAAGTGACGAGATCTATTTAATTTTTATTTATAAACATTTCTTGTTTGCCTTTAAAGATATACAATACATCTTTATATTTTATATATATATATATATATATATATATATATTTATATGTAAAATTATATTTTAAATAAACTGTTTAATGAAAGAGAGAAAGAGAGAGAGAGAGAGAGAGAGAGAGAGAGAGAGAGAGAGAGAGAGAGAGAGAGAGAGAGAGAGAGAGAGAGAGAGAGAGAGAGAGAGAGAGAGAGAGAGAGAGAGAGAGAGAGGGAAGAAGGGGTGAAGGAAGAGAGCAGAGAAGAGAGAACAGATTGTGGTTGTGCTTTGAGCGAGATTGAACTGGACCATTTACATGCCCAGATAAATTCGTTTTCCAGTGTACCAAATGTTCGAAGTCGATACATTTTCGATTACCGTGTCGCGCCGTGCCTGCCCCGCGTCTATGAAATTGATGACTACGACGGGATAGGATCATTGATCCCGGCGAATAATAGTTTTCGTCCTTGTTTCCGGCTACCGCCGAAGTAATTAAGTCTCCTATGGTTTTCGCAGGCCATCGGTTCGATTTCCAATTGCTGTGACTACCACCAGCGAAACTTGGTCGTCACTGCTTTCGGCGAAAAATGGTTCGTCTCTCACCGCAAGTGAGAGGCCAGCCCCGTTTTCTGCAGTTACCCGGGACAATGAAAATTGGTTAGCCCATTTTCTAGAACATTCGGCACGCCTTTCGCCTCCTGCCGGTTCGTTTAATTGTGTGCGAATAACGCTGCTGGCTAATCATAGTTCGAATTCATTAAAGACAGTGCGCGTTAAAAAACTTTGTCCCAGATTAGATTTTGTTTTCCTAACGATCTAATTAAATTATCTAATTGCATAATTAAAATTATTATTTATCTATAATAATATGCGATTTCCGTATTTGAACAATGTACAAAATATTAAATTTGTAAAATTTATTATTTTTGCTACTTTAACTTTTATTTAAAAAAAGGGAGAGAAAACAATTTGCTATTTAATAAATTTTTTATATTTGCAAATGTATATCATAAGAATCTTAAAAATTACGTATATTACTTTTTAAGTATATATATATATATATATATTTTTTTTTTTTATTATATATTATATTTCTTTTATATTTCTTATTACATATATACATATTATAATATCTTAGAATTTTTTAAAAATTATTTCAAAAACAAAAATTTTCTCCATATAAATAAATTTGTTGAAACATATTATTTATTATTAAGAAAATACTTTCTATTGAAACGAAACATTACTAATACTTAATATAATAATCAACACAAATATATATGTACATATTATATATAATTCGTGCATTTCGGATGTATATAATACAACGTACATACGATTACGTAGAAGTTACGTTTAGCTTAGCAAGTAATCGTTTTCTCCTTCATTACCGGCTGCCTGCGGCAATTAAATTTCCCTTAATTTTCACAGGCTACTGATCTCCTCGTAATTCTAATAATTAAGCTCTCCGTTCCTGTGATTTCCAGTCGAGCGGACGTTCAATAATGCGTTTCAATGGACGACGTGACTAATCTGACAAGCTCTGCTACCGAATTCACGTGCTATTTTCGTCATATCTATTTTATTGCCACAGGAATTCATTTGTGACAGTCTAGAGTGACGTTGCGTTAAAACGTAAAATATCTCGAGCTTGATAGAAGATAGTTACTATTTATTAGTAATAGCATGCAATGGTATTAGCTAATAGTGTGTCTATTCTGATTTAGCATATAAGTTTATCAGATATTGCATGGTTTTTGATATTTCCATTACAAAATGTATGGGTTATATTTCTTTTAATATTCGCAAAAATTATCAAATTAAGTGACACGTATTAAAACTTACTTTTTTTTGCAGAATAAATAAATAAATCTTCTTTAACAAAACTTTCAATAGATAATTGTAGTTTTAATTCGAAGCGTCAATACGAATTTAAAATGTGAATATATGTATATGCGATGAATTAACGATTTCTCTTCACGTTTAAAATGCTTCTTTTACGCTCATTGCGCGTAACAATATATTCTTTAAATCAGATTTTTTTTTAAATTAAACTCAATCTTTTTATCCAAAATTATGAAATAAAAAGTCTTAGTAAAAGATTAATGTACATAATTTTTTAGTCTTTAAAGAAAACCTAGACTTAGTAAAAATCACAATCGATTTTGCGGATTTAGTTATTACATAGTAGGCACAATAGAAAGAGGTCTTTTTTAAAGATTGAAAAAATATGTATATATTAATATCTTTTGCTCGTGTATTCGCGCTTTAGTTTTGTATTGATCACGAATTGAAATTATTATTACTTTTTGTAGTAGCCAGGCAGACATTATGAATAATAGCTTCTAAATAACACCCTGTACATCTTTGTATCTGAAACTGATGACATTGTTGATTGATGATCATATGATAACGCGAGGTTTAATATTACTGGTAATTGAGTTCTCTCTGCAATGACACACATTTCGTTGCGGTAATAATACTGACAGTTCGGCTTTAAACTTCTGGGAATCTGGTTTGTTCGTTGAACGCATTTAATCGAAATAGCTGAAGCTCGATACCGGAGCAGGATCTACGAAGATGATTGAATTGTAAGGGGATTGTATTGTACTTGATTTGCGGATTTCAAGGAGTAGAAACACCCTTGTCATTATGTGTTTCCTTGATTAATCCGAGGAGAAATTCTCTCTGTTTGTATTCTATCTTCTCGGACTGATTAATTATACATTGATTAAATTACGTTGGTGAATTACGGATGAATAGAAAATAATAATGAATAGCGAATTGTTACATGTTAATTACGGGTTAGGATTTTGATTTTGTGGCATTTAAGGCAGCTGTATTAAAAACGGTTCCTTGATAGCTTCTTATGTGCGCCCGATGTCCTATTTTCTAATAATGAAATTAGGAACGTTCTCAGGCTTTGCCGCGACGTCTTACGTCACCAGTTTAGCAGGAAATCCACTTTACTTCTTGTCACATCATATTGCATTAAGATTTGCGCCTCGGCTGTAGCTGTTACTCGCAAGAATAGGTAAATTGCATTGCTCGTTAATAGAATCAGAAAACTCTGGCTGATGTACGAAACAGATAAAAAAATATCGGAAGAAATGTCCTCGGAAGAAGATAAGAAATAATTTCAGGTTTACACTTATATGCACCTCTTCTCCAGCGCTCTAGCACGATGTAACGTCGAATCGGGGACCTGATTAATATCTCCGTTTTTATTAACGGTGTTATCCGCGTGATGCAATTTCCGTGAACAAAGCCGACGAACGACGGTTTATCGACGAGACGATAAAGCGACGGTAAGCGGGAGATCAAATCGTTTATTATAACGCGGGACGGTGGATGCGACACGCGATTCGCATTTAAGGACGAAAGCCAATTTGCGTGCGACGAGGCCACGCTAAAGCTAAAGCTAAAGCTAAAGCGGCACGCATAAAATCGAACGATGCGCGCTGTCGTGAATGCAAACGACACAGCCGTGCTAACGATCGCGATGTCGGGCTGAGAACGGCCGCTGAAATTGAAAACCCTCTTGTCGGTCACGTAAAACGCAAGGTCGTCCAGTCCTGTAATTCCAGCAGCTACGCCTACGGCAGGCTGATGCCGATTGCTGATGCCGATTGCCGATGCCGATGCGGATGCTGGAATGAGATTTAAGCGTGTCGCGTGTGCATTCTCTCAAATTTAACCCCCGATCAGCTCGCGGCGAATGCGCGAGCGTCAATTTAGATGTTGAACACCCGCCGTCCGTTTTAAAGCCACGGGGGAACCTAATTACCCCAGGTGTCCTGTAATAAGCGGGGGGAAGGGGGCGGGGGTCCTGTAAAGGGGATTACCGTTGAATCTCTCATCGCCATTCGTCCGCGCCGCCAACAGCGCCGGTACATGTTACGTACTGATATGGCTGCACAAGTCGCGCCGGATCGCCGTCACGCCGTGATATATCGGAGAGCTGTCATTGATAATCATCGCGGCGCTTTGCGACTATACGTTAGTTTGAACGGGCCTGGGACGCGTCGCATTTGGCTGGAATTGGAGATTGATGCTTCTCGAGTAATATGTATATGTCCATTATGCTTAATGCCAATTGTCAGAGACGAGATTAATGTTTGGGAAAAATTTATTATGTCTTATACTTATACGTCATACAGTAAATAATATTCTTAACCAAGTCTTGTAAACGCATCAATACTTCCATTACATGTGTCTATAATATATAATAAACTCTTTTTTTTTTTTTTAATTTTTTAAATTTATAAATATAAATTCGAGATCTACATGTAAATAAATTCCAAGTAGATGAACGCAAATTTCTTAAGAGCGTACGTAAAAAAGATTATAAATGTGTATACATTAGATTAGAAGTGTATGTGTATACATCGTCAAACCTGCGGTTTCTTTATGATTATGTAATATTTATTTGTCTTCGTAAATTTCTTTTTTTTAGCCTCTAACTATGACTTGTTTATTTACCCGTTTATTAGTTTGATTTATTAAGACAGCTTTACTTTTGGCATCTTCATCTTTTACATTTAAAATATATATATCGCAATGTTCAATATATTAACATATATCTACCATACGTTATCATTTCGTCGTATGGTATAATCCCAGACAAGGAAAACGGCACGTGTGTCGAATATTACCAGGAAATTTTTATTCGTTGCACGCACAGAGCGGAATGTGTGGATGTGTTAAATATAAATGAAGCACGATATGAAGATTGGTTAACCCGCGACACAGGGGGTTTTCAATGTTTGTGTGGCCCCGACAATCCCGCAGCTCGCCTTTAGCACCCCGTAATAATCTCCACAGATTTATACGAGTCATTCCATTCGAGTTGAACGCGTCAGCTTGTACGTGGAATTCTGTTGCGCTGCTGGATTATGGTTTCATACATAGACATATAGAGGAACATACGCAATTTACTTTTGCGTTCCTTGCACGTTTGCAATTTTGTCGATGAAAAATATTGGAAAATCGCGATCGCGCTGACAAGTGACACGGTAGCGTCAAGTATATGTTAAGCGACTTGATGAGATCGTTTATATATATTTATGTAGAAATTGATCAAGTAAAAGATCATTTATTTCGCTCCGATTTTATTTGATCATTTTGATTACGATTAATTAATTTTATTATGCGAAGTACGCTTGCGAGTCAAAATTTAAAAAACAAGCGAATTTTGATCTGTCAATGTTTGTCTGCTAATTTTTGTTCTCGGACTGTTAATGAATATCGAACTTGCGAGAATCAATCGCTCTCTTCAAATTCTCACAATTACATCACATTACAAATTACACATAACATGACATTTGTCACAAAGAAAGCATGTAATCAGCTGTTTTATTTTCTGATGCAAATAAACACACGTGTTAAATCTTTTTCTAATGAATATAATTAAACATATTTAAACTAGACTAACAGAAAAAAGCATAAGCATTTTAATACAAAATATATTAATTTATGTTAAAAATCTTTTACTTTCTATATATTTATTCCGTTAAATGGAGATTGATGTTTAATTACAATTATTTCACACCTGTAATTGCTAGTATAAACTTAATGCTTATTAAAATTGAAATAACATTTGTTATGTACGAAATGTATATCTTCTACACAACGAAATTTCTAATTTTTATTTTTCACACTTTTTGCTAATTTCTGAAAGAATATAGAATATAGAATATATGTTATAAAAATAATCATAAACATTAACAAATAAAGATTGCACTCCCTTTATGCCGGAAATATACATTCCATGTATATCAAATGATTATTTTGGCATTAATTAGTAATTAAACTTATATTTTAGTTACACGCAAAGATGAAAAAGTAATGATAAAATAATTATAATTTTTCCATTGTTGTATTTAAAATATCAATGTCTTATAGTTATATCTCTCAAGCGATTTGTGATTAAATCACAAGATAAAGAAGGGAATAATGGGTCAACATGGAAATTAGGAGTTGTAATCTAAATCTGACCATTGACATATAAACATACATATGCACATACATACAGATAATAATAAATAGATCATTAATAAAGTTATATAAATATTAAATATTAAATATTAAATTATTGATATTTTAGCATTTAATGTGTTTCTATCGTGTTTCTTTTTCCTTGTCAACACAATTTTATAAACCAAATATAATAATATAAATAAATAAATTAATTAAATTAAATAAATTTAAAAATTAAACAAAGAAAAGTTGCATAATAAAAGTTAATAAAATAGAAATAAAAATGAAAAATTAATAAGTAAAATGAATAAGTAATAAAAAATAAATTAAAAATTTACTTTATTATATTACTTTTTTTGTAATGTTGAAGATGGAATTTATAATAAAAGTAATCAAAAATGCAAACATAATATTGTTCAACATCAGGAACATCAAATGAAGTAAAATTTAATTTTTATTGTTTTAATTTAATTTATTTTATTTTATTATATTAATTTACTTACATTTAATTTTTATTTTATTAATATATAAGAAATGAAAATTCTAATTTTGTAATTAAATGTTTAATATAAATGTGTATTATGTATATATAAATATGTTTAAAAAATTTAATTTAAATTTTTATTTAATAAAAAAATGTATCATTCGCATAATCATGTTTAAAAAAACAATTTTGCGTTAGTTGTAAAATATAGAATATCTCGTATGTATTAGAGACTTACGATTTTCATTTTGGTCTTTGTTTTTCTACCTCGAGAGTCTCGACATAGTGCAGAAAAATTACAGTTGCCTATTTCCGTGCCAGATACCACAAAGATGATAGTTACAACGAGGTCGATGGAGAGAAAAGCCAGGCGGTCGAAGTGACTTCTTCCTTGAAAATAGAGGCAATAAGATCGCGTTACGATGCATTAGCCGTCGAGCAGATTAATATGCAATTTTCTTTGGTGCAGCTCCATCAGATGTAACTTTTCGCATCTGCAAGGGCGCTCTGTGGACCTACCAATTTCCCGTTGTTGTTCGCCCTAGGCGATATAATCTGGGGAAAGAAGGCACAATTATATAGTACATAGGGGATATATTCCGTACAAACATGTTGGTTGCATAACTTAAGACTGTTATTGTGGAGAAAAGTATTAAGGGGAAAAGAAAAATCTGTTCGGAAAAGTAATCTGATTCGTTCGCTGTAATCAGGACGTTTTCTCTTTCGTAACGCTTCTCTTCTATCTTTCTATAATGTTTTAAGACGGTTGCAACCGGTTCATTTTACCTGCAGTGTCCTATATATATCCCTTTAGTAAAAGGCGGATAACGCTGTAACGCGCAGCTGCGCCAGAAAGAGGAAAATCGGAGAGGCGCATTAAAGATAAGACCAGCGTAGCGTATCTCAGCAATGACATTTCAGATCCATCAAGCCACAACATTCCATATCTGGGCTGAGCATAGGATATTGATTTTTACGTAAAAAAATGATGGAGGGATACGAACGCCACGGTAGGTACGTTTATATTAAATCGACGAAACGTTAGTTCTGACGAACCGTATTATAATCTCGTTACTGTCAGGATTTGGTTATTTGTCGTTGCTTAACAAGAATCGAGTTTACGTTAAGTTACGACAGTGGCATCCGTTACTTTAAGTGCGATTCCGGGAAAAAAAATTGTTTATTTCCTGCTCCATTAATGATATTTGATAAATCACCGAGTGATTATTCTAGTAGTTTATTTATGATTACTAATTATATCATTTTTAAAAGTGCCGGATATTGTGTCTTTTGATTTAAAATTTAGACGTCTATGTGTTCATGCTTATTTGCTGCAATTAAAATTATACAATACTTACGATTCTGAATTAATTAATTTTCGTATATTTATCTGCGAAGTATTATATTATCTTAATTAGTCATGATAAACTGTATCAATAATTTTAATTTATTTAAAGTAAAATATAAAAGATAACGAAATTATTTTATAAAAGTATGTCAAGCTCCGATATCACAAGTAATTTTCTCACCCAAGAATATTTGTAATGAAGTTTTTTAAGTATTAATAATAACAAATTCTAAAACAGTAAGTTAATTAAGTATAAAAGGAAACGTCGTCACAGATATAAAGTCCGTGACAAATAACTGTGGCGGCAAAAAAGAACTTTGCAAAAAGCAATTTTACGCGGAATGCGGTTGTACGTTTGCGTTTTACCATTAGTACGCTACGGTTAAAAGAGACAAGATTATATTTTCTGATAGCCCATCCCCAACCTATTTACCGGCCACTGCAACTCATCACGGAATCCTCGCACCTTCTCTTCGCCATACTTAACTGTATTCCTTTTTATGTATTAAAACCGCAGCTTCCCGCTCACCCCGCGCGAGCCTCGTCACCGTCTTCGCTTCCTCGCCCATTTTTCCCCAACTTTTTTCTAACTCCTTTTCCATCTCATAATTCTCATTCTCGTATGGCCGTAACAAAGGGGGACGTCCGTTCCCTCGCTCCTTGCAAACGTCGAGACAACGCCGTCTGCCCATTGTCGACTTTCTTTCGCATCGGCTAACTTCCGTTTTTTTCCGTGCAATTTCCACCGTTATTCCGTCTTCGCCCGCGCCGCGCCGCGTCGTCCGAGCAAATCCGCCCGGCCGCAGTGGCGAACGTCGACGTCACGGGAGGAAATTAAAAAGACATTGTGCTCTCCGGCGAATCCCCTGACGGCCGCGCGGGATCGAGGATCCTTATCCGCGGGTAATCCGGGGATCGGCGCGCGAGTTATCACCCCTTTCCTTCCCCATTATATCATTTATACACGCTCTATTCTCATCGTGAACGCGGCGAACAAGAGGAATGCCGCGGTATAAAAATACGCATCCATTATAAGATCGCGTACACAAGCTGCATTGCCGCATTATGCATGTAGCTGAGAAGTGCAAAGACGCGAGCTTAAAAGATCCTTCTCTTAAAAAAGACCTCGCATACAAATCCGAAATGATGGATGATTCATAAAATTAAATTTATCTTAAATAATTATAAACAGGAGGTAATATGGATAAAGTCAATTTATTAAAACTTGGATGTAATATATAGCATACGAGATGTCTTATTGAATAAAATTATAGAAAATTTATTCAGCAAAAATTTTTGAAGATTCAAAAATTTGATGAAAACTCACTGAAATTGAAACGTTTGTAATCAAATTTTGAATATACTATATTTTCATTTTTTTAAACACTGTCTTTTTATCTCTCGTTTTTTGGACCATTTTTTATTTTATTATATTGCCGTAACATAACATGAGCTTGTTTAATTTTATTTTGTATTTTATATATACATACACACATATATATATATATATATATATATATATATATTTCTTTTAATAAATAAATTTTTATGTTTTAAAAGAAATAAATCTGAGTGATTTTATTAAATAAAAAAAAAAAGTTGCCACATATTTCTGATTGAGATTGAACATTATTATCTAGATTTATTAAAAACATGAGAAATTTTTTTATTTATTAAAGTTATGTAATTTTATTTATTTTATTTGTTTGGGATATCAAAATATAGCAAAATAATATTAATGAATTTTTTTGCATAAAAATGCTTTTTCATTGATCAAAGCTAGATAAATTTTGATTTTTAAATAAATGTTTGATTTTATGCGATTATAGTCTGTTTATTAAAATTATTTTAAAATGTAAAGGATAGGATATGTTCAGTATAAATTTATTATATTAAATATTTCAACTCAATAAAAAATTAGTTGATCGTTTTATTTGATTTTATAATATATAGCACGCTATTGCATACTTAAAGATCGCTGAATTGCCATTCGCACGATGATACTTGAGCAGCCAAGTAATATCATAATTTGTTCTGTGTGTCGATTGTTATTTCTCGAAATTTCTGCGGTTATTCCGCACACGCAATTAACAATTATACCCAATTAATTACTTTTCATAACTATGGTAAATGTACTGATGCGACAATCATTTATCGAAATAATTCTTTGCGCGATTTATACATATAAAATGAATTATCGTTTTATTTCAATGTATGTATGGTGAGTTATTTTTCTTTAATGATGAATTTAAATATATCGCGTTACGGATATTAAATTTTTCATTGATCAAACGTAAATTGTTTACTAATTCCAGATTGTGTGTATGTACACGCGTGTTCACTGCGTGCGCGAATACATACATTGTACGTGTGAAGACAAATATATAAATCACCAAAATGATAATAATTCGTTCATATCGGTATCAATCTGAAAAGGTATAATATATTTGACGTGCATTTGCGTTATAAAGCGTTAAATATACTTTACTCGTTTCTCTCTCTTTCTTTCTCTCTTCTCTCTCTCTCTCTCTCTCTCTCTCTCTCTCTCTCTCTCTCTCTCTCTCTATTGAGTTGGTCTGGTTGGTTTAAATAACTGAAAGCTGTGATAGATGGATCATTTATTCAATAATTTCGCGAGAATGTGCCTCACATACGGTCAATGTCGGGAATAGTGTAGAAAATGCTACACGATCGTCATATTCTAGTGATTAATGTGCACACGATCGTAATTAACTGCATTCTCACAAGTGTTGTATAAATTCAACAAATCCTGGTAACCTGAAAGCAAGAAGTTTGAGAGACATCAGCCGACAGCGGAGTAATCATAGAGTAAATAATTGATTATATTATTTTGTACTTGCAAAATTAATCTATTTCTGTTTGCTTGAATCGTTTATTCAAATGAGTAAAATTAATATCAGAGAAAGAGATTTACATTTGTTAAATTTTTTTAAAAGTTGATATTTTAAAAGCACAAGGAAAGAATGATTTTATTTGGAAACTTTATAATTATTTTATTAAATAATAAATAATGTGTGTGTGTGTGTGTGTGTGTGTGTGTGTGTGTGTGTGTTCAATTTTTTTTTAAATATGAATTATTTTAAATGCATTTATAAAAACTTTATATTTGTATTTTGCAAATTAATGTAATTATAACTCCGCTGTTGTGCTTTTTATAAATATAAAGCTATCTTTTACTTTAATCTGAGGTAATAAATCTATAAATATCAAAGACAGATATATCTCAAAGATTCATTTTCTCGAAATGGATAGGATAGATTAATACTAACAGATTAATACTAAGAAACAAGCTTGCATACCTGTACATAATCTTTAATCGCTTAGAATCGTGCGGAATATTAGGTAACTTTTTTCTTTAATTACTCAATATACTCACGTATTATTATCAAATCGCTAGCGAATATATTTGAGATTTGTGTGAGATTTGTTTTTTAACTAAACCATTATACGCGCGGTTTAATAGAGTCGCCGAATTTCTTGTAAATGCACGGCGCTAATATGTTTTCTCTAATGATAAACGCACAACGCATAATTCCGCCGAAAATCGTGTCACGGTGCAATCAGCGAGTCGCGAATGTAAACGTCATATTTGCACGGACGCAAAAATTCCGTTTCAGTCATCCTTGACATTTGCATAACCGAGTTTCCTGAATTGCCACACGTGTCCGAAACTATGAGATCGTCGAGCTGTCTGTGCCAGCGTCGCGGTATACGCGGATACATATTTCCGTATCGCGATTATAATTGAATGCAGCGAATCGAGATTCTTCTTCTCGCGTGTATCGTGCTATCAACATCGTTACATCGTTACGTCACGCGTACAAAGTGCAACAGCTGTGCTATAAATTAATCCGTTTCAAATTCCCAGAACAAAGTATATACTTGTCTTTAAATTCGCTCTTTAAAAAAGTTTTGTATGTTTAATCATTTGTATCATAATATATTTAATAAGATAATTATCTCAAAATGTGACGGGAGGGGAGGAGGAGATATCGATTTTCACATTTTGAAATAATCGCCTTCAAAGGGAAGAAATACAAAATAGACATTTATTAATGATGTTATAGCTGACAGAAACAAAAGGATAAAATAATGGAAACCGATATTAATGAATTATATTGTAAGTGGTATGGTTTGACAATACAACTTGATAATTATTTTAATTTAATTATTTTATTTGTGTTGTGAGATCAAAAGACACGATAACGTTTTCACGCCAAGTTATAAACATGAGATACTCGAATCATTAGAGATATATTTTAGCTTCTTGAATTTCGAGCGTGTTGTCATTTCTTCATAACAGAAATAAAATACGTGTATTATTTGATTCGGCAGGCATGTTACATTTTCGAAAGAGATCTTGTAAACTGAGTGGCAGTCCTGTTTTGTAAAATCAGCTCTTGACTGTCCAATTAAATCGGAATGGATTGGTTTAACTTAAATTAGAATTCGGCTCCATCAAATTTCAGTTGTCGAACTTCTCGGTTTCCTCGCATGGCCGACGGCAGTTTTCCCAGAGACAGCAATCGAAGGGCAGTTTTCCCAGAGACAGCAAACGAAGGGTAGTTATCACTCGTTCGACGGGTAACGCGAAAGGGTGGGAAAAACAAACATGCGGACGAAATCCAATGTGCGAGAAGCGTGGGCGAAAGGGGAAGGAACTGGTTAATTTGCTAATGAATTTTAAAAAGAGCCCGCGACATGCTTTGCTCATGTCTTTCATCATAATAATTCGATTTACTCGCGCTCGGCTATGCGGAGATCGTTTTGTTTACTTACGGATATTAGCCGCCCTGTAGAAAGATAACGGAAAAAACTGAACACTCGGAAAACACGGTGGCAATGGCTCGTGCGCTCATTACACGCTCGGGGTTACTGACTCAGGGTGATCGACTGGAATTATTTGTTTCACCTATGGCGGGGGACATGCTCACAGACATTAACAGTAACGTCACGGTGCATCTACGAATCGATATCGATACCTTTCGGCGCAAGTATTTGTGCAATTTATTATAATGAGACGGAACATTAGTACACGTTAATCGATATTATTCTGTAAAAGCAGGTTAAAGCTAAAAATTTCACCCAAAAAATTTCATAAAGTTACTTTAATCGACAAAAACTTTCTAATCATTTTTTTTTTTTTTACATAATGTTGATTTTTGTTAAAAATTCTCCTGTTCGATAAAAAGATTTTAAATTATACGTTTTATCTCCTCGCTCAATTTGGAGCGTATTTTCGAGACTTCCTCCGTGAAGAGCTTTAAAACTACCAGTTTACTTTCAGCCGAGATTGCAAAAATGCAAATTTTCCAAAAGACTAATACGTCATATGGGTCGCTTAGATCGGCCTTTGTCTCTGGCCGAATTTTTCTGTCGAATTTTTGCAGCAAAAAAAATGCACCGGCAAAAAAATGCCGTGCCCTATCGATCATTCACTTTTTTGACGTTATCGGCACAGCTGTCGCGTTACTAGCACACATGATACATGCATAAACATGCCCTCATAATGATTACGTCATGCGATTTCCCTTAAATAAATCCTTCAATGCAATCGACTGGACATTTATATGTATAATTCGACATGGAATAAATAAAAAAATAATTATTCTCTATTTGTCAGTAAATTATCTTTGCCTTTCTACTGTTATTGTTATACTGATAAACTACGATAACTTTTATTACGAACGTGTGAAAAAAGATAGCATAAGTCTTAATGTTATATTAATATTTTATGATTAAATAAGTGAGTTTGCATTTTCCTCTACAGGTCGGCAGAACAAATAACAATTTGTTTTCACTGCGTCGGTTTATCTGTCTTTCATCGTGCAGCTAGTCTCTTTAGACGCCGACGTCACCACCAACGCCTTAATAATAAACAATCTGACGAACGGGAAGATGTTGCGTTACTTCGTTTTCGCTTTGAATTTACACGGATATTTACAGGGATGAAGCGACCCGGAACTTGGCGCGCTGCTAAAGTCAAATATATATTTCGCTCTTGCGAAGAGATTTCGTCATATGCAGTTCGGATTTAAACCCTGTACTAGCGGGAGAAGTATATTTTAATATTGTCCACGTTTTAATGCTCGCGAAGCCCTTCAGTCAGCTTCGATTGCTTCAAGTCTCGATTCAGCATAGATATTTCAAATAAAATATGATAGCTAGTTTTTTTTTTTTTTTTTTAGAGAAGAGGAAGAAGGAGGAGAAAGAAAAAGAGAATACTGGAATTCGAAGATTTACAGTTTTATACGTTATTCTTTTTATAGAAAAAAGTTGATGGTCTATCTATTTGAAATAAAAATGCAATACCAAGCTATATGGCGCTTTGTTTTCTTATAAAGGTAAACAATTTATCATTTACGGTAAAACTTCACATTTTTGTTAGGAGAAAATCGACTTCGACCGAAAAGAATTCGTGAGGAGAACTGTAAAGGAACATCCGCTGGTTCTCTAAAGCATTCTCTAAGTTGCGAAGGCGCTGGACAAAAAAGTTAAGTACGGGAAATGTTATTTTCTCTCCACGGAAGTGCAGCGATGCACGTCGTCGCCAACGTGACGATCCAGCGCAACATCATTGAAGCATTCGTTTGCGGCGAATGAGTTTCCGCTTCCAACCGGCGTCGCTTTTACGAGTAATAACAACGAGTATGGCGTTATCATGGGGCTGCGTTATATGGGGTTAGCTGATTCTGCAAAATAACAATCGCGACAGCTAAATACTTCTGATTAGCCATTGCTCGTTGATCATGTCGACGGCATGTTACTCCGTACGTGATACATCTGTATCAATCCATGGCACAAGATGATGATGTTGTGCACACGTGACGCGTGAGAATGAAAGCGGGAGAAGCGTCGTGCTTGCACGTTTGTGATAAATTAGAATGTTTCTGGAGCAGAAGATATATACATCGCGTAATTTGCGAGACGCATTGTTACAAATAGGACAGTGGCTCGTACAACTCGCAATTTAGTACAAAAAGGATTTTGGTTTCGTTTAAGTGAAAACTATACTATAATACATAGTATATTCATTTATGTATTTATCTAAATATTATTACAAAGTGAAACGTGCGCTTTTATTATTTTCGCAATAGATTTAACTCGACTTCGATATATGTATTATGAAGCGAAAATTGATAAAATAAATCTGTTGAATTATTTAATTTGTTTTGTACAAAAACATGTTGACAATAAATTTACAATATGTGCGCATTAAGTTTCTTGGAGTTTTTCATCAAGGCTAACTTGCCAGACTACTCGGCAAGATCACTTTACATTTCTGATAAGGCAAAGAGTATATTTAAGAACGCCGTACGTAGGAAGCAGGCAGGAAGTTCTGATTCTATTACGCGAGGATTAATAGAATTTCTCTCTTGCCATCGCACGACTTGTCATATCACATTACATTCTTAATGAATAGATTAGACTATTTTGCCGACGATTATTAATCTTTAACTTTACTAGATCTGAACGAAGCGTGTCATTCAAACGTTACTTAATTTTCTGCAGACAAAATATATTATTTTAACATAGCAGTAAATTAACTAATTTGCAATGGAAGACAACGTCGTAACTAATCCTTTAATTTATAATTGATTATATTTTATAATTGTATGTATGTCAAATGTATTTAACGTTGAACATTTATATTTAATTATTAAAATACTTAAATAAAAAAGCAAGCGTCGTAAGAAGAATAGGCAATAGGCAGATTGAATTTTTGTGAAAAATTTGATTCTGCGGAAATATAGGATATATAATATATAACAATATTTTAATTACAATTTATTTTTGTGTGGTATAATAGGCGTGAAAATATCGGATAAGATTTTTCTTTAATTAAATTCTAAACCACTGTGCGAATGACATGAATCCAAACCACTAACCGCGACATTGCGGTGCTCGTCATTAAGCTCATTATTGCTCCCGTCGCGCCGTTTGACGAATTAGTAATCGATGGACGAGATACTTCTAGCTAGTGGTGACGCTTGATTGCTACGCCATAAGCGTAATCACCATTTCATTTTGTCACCTTCGCCGTTAATTTCCTTCCATGTCTTTATTAGCGGCGGCAGTATGCGCATTCTTTCATGCATCATCCTGCGAAAATCACAGTGGGGGTCCTCATTATTCCGCTCGATTTCACAGGATGAACGATTGCGCTCATAATAGGCACCAATTGTAAGGACTGAATTATTTAATTACGTTGAATAATCGGCATCTCCAATTATTTGAAATAAAGAAAAATATTATCAGGAAAATAATTTAGTTTAACGAATTTGAATGTCCCATAAATATCTGTCATCTTATAAAGGTATGCATGAGATTTTCTGAAAGAGTGCGGCCAAGTGGGTATTGGGCATGTCCCCCCCAATCCAATTAGGGAAATAAGAGATTGAAATAGATATCAAATAAAAGTTCTCGTTGAATTGAAGACAAATATATAAGTTTCATTTTATTAATTTTCCGTTTCAAAATTATAAGGTTTCAAAAGTTCCAAATTCAAAATAGTTTTTTCATTTAAAAAAAAAAAAATACAAAAACGTTGGAGTTTTGTGGCACCAAGAACTTGTTTGAAAGCTTACGACTTCTACTTTCCAGCAGATAAGAAATCGCATTAAAACGTTAACAAAGAATCAGAAATTCAAATGTTCCAATTGGATTTTTTTGTACTTCCGGTTGGATTTTGACAATGAAGGATATGCGGTGCAAAATGAAACTTATATATTTGTCTTCAACGAGATCTTTCGTTTGATACCTATTTTCAATCTCTTATTTCCCTAATTGAATTGAGGGAATATCTTCGTCTCACTCTTTGCCGCGATAAATGAAAACTTTGAAGCGTGATTTAATTTTAAGAAGTTTGATGGAAGTTGAAATTTCGCTTTTTATTGCCTCGCACACTTGAAAGACATGCGCATTTTGCATATATGCACGTGCGTGCATATGCATACGATGTAAATTTATATCGAAACTCGCGAAGGATTTTTCTCTCTTCTATTTTTTTTTATCAGAATGTACATGCGGAATATCATATCAGCCGTGCGCGCCGCGTATGCGTGAGCGATGACATCGGCATTGATTGAATTCTAAGCGAGTAAAATTTTATAATCTCGCGAAATTAACGCCTGATCGGAGAGAAGACGTAATCCGAAAAGTAGCGGCGCGTAAACAATTTCAACGTTCTGCTAGCGAAGGTTTAGAGATTTGTGTTCTAAATAGACAAATGGATTCCAACCGATCAATACATTGCTCGTAAGAAGATTAACAAAGTCTCGGGATTGAATGCATTGTTGCGTTGATCGGAAATGTTTTTTTTGTTTTTAACATTTTTGCTTTATATGGATTTAACGATTACGCCCGGAGATTCCTCGCGATTGTAAGGATTTTAATTTCACCGAATACTTGTTAAAATGTGCGAAACGTGAACATGAAATGTTTTAACAAATTTGTATTGCGAGCTGCATACTTTAAGAACCGAATAAAATTTAGCTGCCATTTATCCATCCAGCTAGTTTTAATTCCTATGTAGACGGAGGTATAACAAAAAAACGCAACGCTGTACGAATTAAATTGTAGCGAATTAAACGTTGATTTTTATTTTGTATAAAGATTTCCACGTATAAAAACTTCAAGTTTAATTTTTACTTGTTCTTTATAAAAAAATTATTACTTACGTGTTTAGCTACATCCTATATGTAAATAATTTTATTTATCTTATTAGTAAAATTTGAATTAAATATAAGTCAAGAGCTGACTATAATTAACGACTCATAACAATAGTGTTCGTAATTAAAAAAATTTATTATTTATTTTATTTATTAAAAAAATGAAGTATCTTTGTAACGTCTCGTGGAAAATTGCATTTTTATATTGATTAATATTGCACATCCTATTTCCGTCGATTCGAAATGGAAATGTTCATCTGTCAGCCTATTTTTCAATTTTTGTCGGCCTTCAAAAACGGAATATCCGTTTCTTTGATCGAACGGTTTCAATATTGGGCATGTGAAAAATGGTAGAATCTTTGCGGGGACGAAGGACACGCCGGCTAGGATAACAGACATTGTTGTTAACGAAGCAATAATCCATACCGGAATCGATCGTCGAAGTCGATCACCTGCTCGTTCGTAGAGTGATTCGTTCTCGTTGTTTTTCGTTAAATGCGCGATACCGCGAAACCAATCCGGCGATTTATTTGATGTGCTCGCGAACAGATGGAAACGATATCGGAAATTCTGAATGAAAGTAGGTTCTGATCGGATTGCCGATTGAATAGCGGCCATCGACGGAAGTGGTTTTCCGATATTTAAATGTCGGTCAGAATTTGTACGAACTTGGGAGGGCCGATGCTTCGTTCGTCTGCGTGCTCGCGTCATTGTTCTCAACAAGAAGAAATTGGACTCGTGTGCCGAGTGTATTTCAAATCCCGAAATTGTTTATATCGTTTTCATTTTCTTGCCTTTATATATATATATATACAGTTTCTTCGATTCCGGCAACGCCAAGCTTTCTACAAATAACTAAATTTAGAATACACATTGGCCCTTGCGATATTTCATTTATTATTATTTTTTTATGAATAGAAGAAAAATAAAAATATAATATAATATAATATTTCAACAAACGTTTAGATATATGCATGTTATTCGAGGAATTAGTATTAAATTTTGTTATACAGATACATTTTAATGTTATCTTATGATTAATATACTAACAACATCCGATGATAGTTATCAAATTAAACAGTCTTATATTTTATTATATTACAGCATAAACATAGATTATATCATAGTAAATAATGAACATCGTTGCATTTTGGTAAAAAAATATTTGTAATTTTTATCTAATATAATTTATCATATAATATAATTTCTCATCGATTATCTTGTTGAGAGTCGTTCTCAATTTGTGTGTAAAGAGACCAACGATGTCTCTTATGAAGAATTAAAAGTGCTTGGTGTAAGACCGCAGGTAAAAGATGCGGGAAAGGATTCTACGCTCGTCGAAACCTATTGGAACTTCATCTTCGTGCTTAAGAGGTAGGCAACTCAGGATTTATGAGTTTGTAGAACACTTAGGAAACTTAGTCTTGCTAAATGGATTACGGATTCAAGCGCAGAGAGAAGTAGATAGATAGAGAGAAAGAGAGAGAGAGAGAGAGAGAGGGGAGAGGCGGGAAAGGGAGAGTGCATAAAGCAGGCTTATCTGTAAACTTATATATCTTCTTAGTGTCGATAGGCAAGAATGCATTTATTATATTATATAGTTCTCCTCGATCTAATCACATATTAGACTTTATATTGACATCGAAAATTATTCTCTAAGCTCAGACCGATGCTCAGACATGTGTGATGTATGAGCCTTAACATCAACAATCGCGATATCTTTTTCAATTAACAGATATTGGAAAACGTGATATCTCAATTTAACACGTTCGCGAATATCGCGAATATCAGACACGATCGCACTCTCGTTATTCTACTTATATGCACGTACAAATAATAATTGAAATCAAAGGTAGGATCGCAAACAATGCTCCAAATGCGATTTAAAATAATCACACGCAATTTTGTAATATGTATGTCTTATTTCTCGTGACACTTTCCAGCCGTCATTCTGCTCGAGGCATTGACTAACTTGACTGAGGATATTGCACGCTCTTATTTACAGAGGGACAACTATAGTCACGTATCTGCGAGTTTCGGGAACTTAGAAACTCCATCTTAATGCTAAACGGCTTACAACTTGCGCCCGGATAGAGGGCATAAAGATAACTACGCCCACGAAGGAAACTATCCGTTTTAGCAATAACGTATATTGTCGGGGATGCAATTTTCGAAAGTGCGTGCCGCGAGCGGCAAGCGAGTTACGTCTCCAACTTTCGAATAATTATAATTCGCGAAGAAATAACGCCGTACATATGCCCTCTCTCACGGAAGTTTCGCGTACGTGCGACGTATTTCGCACTTGTACATCCGTCTGTACGAGAAATGTTTCTAATGTTTTATAGATGTAACGTGTCGTAATATGTCAAAACGAGAAACAAGTCTCAATCGTTTTCGATACATTACTACCCTTATGTACGTGCGTTGAGAGAGAGACAGAGAGAGAGAGAGAGAGAGAGAGAGAGAGAGAGAGAGAGAGAGAGAGAGAGAGAGAGAGAGAGAGAGAGAGAGAGAGAGAGAGAGAGAGAGTTTGAAAAAGAAAAAAGAATATTTTTCTCTTCCTGTCTCGTTTATATCGATCGCCCCTGCTGAAAGATTACGACGACGAAGTTCTGAGAACGTTGAAAGTTCGTCATAATGTTAAATGGTTTACGAAGTCGGACGAAGGGAAAACGCGTCGGAGTAAAGCACGCTATGCTGACTATCTGCTTAGTGTGAGGGATCCCATTTAGATAAAAACACATCCACCATGAAGCAGTAAAAAGGCAAACACTGCTTTACTTAAGCCTTCCTCCCCCTCCCCCGTTCTCCGATGTTTAACTCTTTTAAATATGTTTCCTTATAATCTTTGCGTGCGCGCAAGCATTAATGTTTGCGTAAGGATTTGCATTACAATGAGTAGAAACGACAGAATAAATAATAATAAAAATAGCGGGTTTAACGAGGATTAATTTGCGGCCGGCGAGATCGGGATATTTTTAGTCAACGTGTTATTCAAATAATGTTTATTCAAATAATTTTAAGATTTTCCAAATATTTTTCAGTATCTTTTAAAACTCACGCAAATTAATACGATTACGTGCAACGTAAAGCGATTTATAAGCGATTAATGCGATAGCAATTACTTTTTATTTATTGATAAATAAATAAATGATAAAAGATCTGGGATTTTTCGTTCTAAAAATATTTTTCAATTTTTCTTTCCATTTTATAAACTAACGTTGTGTATATTTTAACATGTTTGAATCTAGGCAAAAAATTTAGAAATGTAAACTATCGAACTATATCCTATTTGGGAATAAACAGCAGCTTGCAAATTACATAGATCGCATAAAATGTTATATTGTTCATGTTCCTTATAGCACTGCGTTATATGCTGTTTGTTATTTTTATAACAAATAAAAATCTGATGTGAAATAAATATAGATATAGAAAAAGAAATAGATTTTTCATTTTACTATTTCCCATTATTCTTCTCACATTCGATTACCTGATTCAAAAATAATAGCTACACACATTTTAATTAAGTAATTTATTATTTATCTAACATTATCCCATTAAAAACAGGAAATAAATGTATAAAATATATATGTATACATGAAATGTATAAAATATATGCATACATAAAATATATTTATACGTATAATGAAAAAACATGTATAAAAGGATATTTGAAACATCCAAAGCAAATTGCTCGCGGATGCTATGCGGCGAGGGATGTATATCAGCAAATAGGATGTTATGCGAGCGGATCGCTGATGACTGACAATAATGGGAAATAGCAGGAACGTGATCGGTGCGATTTTTACATCGCCAAAGATGGTCCCCGCCCCCGGTGACAACTTGCAAATTGCTTCCCTCGAGCGAAACGATACATGCGCACGTGCGCGGATCATTCTTTTTCATCTTCGATCGACACCACTTTGACGCCGTCGAATTTTCAACCTACGGCTGGGGTAGTAAGGGCGGGGCCGAGGGGGTTTTTGCCTCACTTTCCCCAAAGGCGCTGGGATATCGTTCCCCGTTCTTGCCGCGCCTTGTTCAAGTTTGTCCGCAAGTCAAACTGTCAGGATCGATTGAAACTTCGCCGCGAGCGTCGCCAGACAATTCTCGAGGATGGGAATTGACGGTGGTACGTCGCCGTGATCCCGAATATGACGAAACGTCTGCTTCGGTGAGTATTCACGAAGAGAGTCTCGTTCGCGCGCGTCATTGCCACGTAATGTGAAAGTTTCGCGAGAAACGCAACTCGAATTGGGGTATCGACTCTTATCCGACTCTTTTCCTTTTCGGAGCCCGAAGACTCGTCGAAGGCGGATTAGCACGTCGGATTATAATTTTCCAAAGCCGTAATAATTTTTGTCAGTTTGCGTGGAAGAATGCGGGGCAATATTTGTAAAATATGTATTAAATTTCCACAAAATGTGGACTGACTCAAGATTCCTGACGAGATAAAAACGCTAGACAAGAAAAGATAATGAATAGTGTTTTGAGCACTATTTTTTTTTTTTATTATTGACTCGTAATTAACGGGTATTTAAATTTATATGTATCGATAAAGCTTGTTTCCGAGGCGACAATGCTCATCGAGGCCTTGGCGAACGAACTTTTGTAGAAGTTCGATAGAGTTAGCAAAGTAGTGCAGGCGCGAGTGTACTGAACTGTTGTGTGCTGTTGCTAATATACGGATCCTATTTAACCGCAGTACTTCACTTGAACGTTTATATCAATAATACGCATCTCACTTGTCGTATACATTCATCCACGAGTATTAGGCTTAGAGTCTAACTAACTTCCCTTGAATTAGTGTTTAGCTCGGTTAGAAGGGAAATTGATGAGTAAATATTTCAAAATTTTGTTATTATGTACTTTTATATTTTTATTCTTTTTTTCTTTTCTTTTATGTAAAAACTCATGTAAAAAGATTTTTATTAGAAACTTGTACTGTTTTAATAACATTATTTATATCATTTATATAATGTATATTTATACGAACCCTAATATATATTCAATTTGCGAACAGTTAATCTTTTTTAATATATTTCTCTTCTGGCATTATATATTTTTTGTTTAAGATTCAAATGTTCTAATTCTTTTATTAAAATTTCATAATTTTAATTATATATAATGCGATAATTTAAATTATCGCATTAAGTAATCGCATTTACAAGTAATATATATATAGGTAGATTGATGTGCTAAAAAAAGATTTTTGCTCACGGGAATTCACGTTTTATATTTATTAGTATTAGATTCTGTGATTACGCTTGCCTATCACAAAAAAGTTTTGCGGAATAATTTTTTTATTTTTTTTGTGTTCCAGAAAATTAACTGAAAATTTTATGCAACGCGAAGCAATATTTTGTTCGATATGAATCGAGATTAAAAATTATATTGGGACCGATAATGAAACAGTAACTACCGAAGCGTAAAATTAACGACTTTGCCGAAAAAAATCACAAAAAATTTTTCTGGCTGTGATAAAACAAATGTTTCTCGGAACAGAATAAAAAATTACTTTATTAAAATTTATTACCAATTTCTTGTGATTGGCAATGTTTAAAAATGAGTTGTTAATCTTTTTACAAACTTTTTACACAAAACTTTTTTTTGTTATATAATGCATGACAATATTTATTGCATATAAATTATGCATTTTATTGATGAATTTACGTTTAATTTACGTTTAATAATATATCTTACTGGAAAGAGCCTAAAGCGTATAAATAATTAATATTTTTTATTTATATTTGTAAGACATAAATAAGTTAAAGAAATAGAAAATTGCAAGAGTGCACACAGAAATAAACAAAAATAACAGATAAAAGACGCTAAATCTTTTTCTTATTCATAGTAAATATGTTTTTCAAAATGTTATATATTGTCTATTTTTATTTATACCTATTGCATTACAATACAAATGAAATAATGATAATTATGTGGAACAAATTTTACCTGCAAAATCAACCTTTTAGAATAGAATGTTATGAGAAGCTCGGTTCGCTAGTCAGAATTCGTCTGTGATAGAGAAAAGATGGAGCATCGGACTACAGTAGAGTTCGGAAATGAAGAATAAAAGAGAGATGAGAGAAAATAGCTATGCAAGCTTCGAGGACAGCGAGGACATCAAAGGACTTAGTCGATCGGGTCGCCGAACGCAATTAAAACTTTTCTACTTTCACCGATTAATTTGTCTTTGTTACTGGCGTGACGGTTTGCCATTTCTTTTTGTTATGAAGCGCCGTTTATTCGAGTCGCTTTTTTGACGCCTGTTAGAAGCTCAGCAGCTACTACTTCAACTATTGAATATTCTGCCAAAAATAAACGAAATGTGGAAAGTCGATCTCTTATCGAGTCCACACTTATGTATATAATTGTGCAAAATAATGATTTAATGCAACCGAATATAAGTTGCATTTAGCTATTTTTATTTAAAATATTTGTAAAAGCTGGCTCATTATCGTATTTTTGATCAAATTTAACGCGTGTGTATCTTTCAATGAAGAATATTCTATATAACATAAAAATATATAAAATTTATTTATAAAGAAAATTTTATACATTTAAATTCGGATTAGATATGTTACATTTAGCAAAAATTATTAAAAACTGTGAATTACAAAATACATATAAAATTTGAAGTTTTGATTGAAAATGTTAAATATATTAATTTGTAAGATTTTAATTAAGAATTTAGTATTGCAATAATTTGAATATGCAGAAATATAATAATTAGATAGTAAATGTAAAAAACATAAAATGTATTTCAATTTCAAATTCAAAACAAAATAATAAAACATAAAAGAATTAAATATGCATTAAAATATATAAAATTTATAATAATATATATTTTATAAACAACATTAAAATTTTAATACCTAATTTCTTTTAATCTTATCGATCAGTAGAATTTAAGTCCTAAGATTCTCTCTCTCTCTCTCTCTCTCTCTCTCTCTCTCTCTTTTCTTCTTCTTTATCACATTTCATAGAGCGTTTTTTATTCATTAGGGCACAGCTGGTTGCTTTTGGCGACGGCTGCTCTTTCGAAGTCCTGAATATTCGAGAAAGGATGAAGCGACGTGTTTTGACGTAGAAACGATAAAGGAAGAATCGGCGAAGAACAGAAAGTTCGGTCGCCAGATGGCCGCCTTTTCTTTAGCATTTTCTTCAGGACACGTGAGCGGGTTCTTGTCAGCGAGACGTTCAAAAATCGCTTAGCCCCCGGTAGATAAGCGGTCGATAAAGGATGACCCGGACTGACATAACGACGTAACATCCGTTCTTATTCACTGTCATTCGACTTCTTTCTATGGTATGAGTTGATGAAAGGCCGTTCACAGTTGGCCCTTTAGCGACTTTTTATGTTCCGAGATAACCAACGTCCCTCTCAGTTACAATCTCTCGCTGGGAGTTACCGTTCGGATCGGATCGGAAAATATTAGGATATTTTTTTCTTATCATAATTATCTTTCATCTCTCTCTCTCTCTCTCTCTCTCTCCCCCTCTCTCTCTCTCTCTCTCTCTCTCTCTCTCTCTCCCCCTTTGTTTTTTCATTTTTCTCTTTTTTATTCGCGGTATTTTTTGAATACAATAATATTTTTAAACTATTAATTTTATGTAAAGATTGAAAATGATTTTAATAAAAATTCAACGTAATGTAAAACTATTTAAGATAAAAGGGTAATTTCGTATGTAATTTCATATGTAAAATTCTACGGGACATGAAAGAATTATAAACATCATATCCCGTGCTGACATATAGGTAAAATCCTGATAACCACGAGCACCATGCCGGAAATGGAGGGGCGCGCGTTTGCTTGTGTTTTCTGATATAACGGCAACGACATTCTTTCTCCTTCGTTCCGTTGCGTTCTTTTCCCTTACGATTCGTATCACGATTTCGTTTCCAGACGTCGACGTTCTCCCTATACGTTAAAAGGAATTCTTACGGCTGCTCCTCGGTGAATGCGGGAAAGAACGCGAACGACACAGACTTTTCCTCTTATGTTCCGGCAAGTCCTGCTCGATTTGTCAAAGGATAGTTCCGCCGTTCTTGACATAAATAAGCGCTGCTTCCACGCTTTTACAATCTTATCGTGTTCGCGGAACTCATTACGTACGGACGAGTTTAAACGAGTTGAGAGTATTCGCGTTAGCTACAGGCCCGGCCGTTCTTCTAGATCTCATTTGCAGGAAGTCGCGTCCAATCTTTATTCAGGAGAGATCACGGCCGAAAGTTGAAAAGAAAGCCTCTTGCTCTCAGGATAGGATTTAACGTCGCTTAATTATTTCGACGATTTCTTTACGCGTTTGACAGGAGAAAGGATTTTATGTAAAGGAAGTCATTTCTAAGATAGTTAAAGAGAATCTACATTACAAGTTACTAACAATTAATATTAAATTTTTTTTCGATTTAAATTAAAATTTTTGCTTTAGTTACAAATGACAATGCCAACGTACTTGCTGCTGTTGAAATTAATCTAATTCATAATAATGAAGTAACGTCAAAAAATTCTTACAATTCGAAAAATTTTAATTTGATCAGATATTTGCTATAGTTACATAGAAGTAACTAACGTATTCTTTAGGTTTAAACCAATCAATTAATTAGTATATGATAAAAGAACTTTAAAAAAAAAAATCGATATTATAATTTTAAAGAATTTAATTTGATATTTTCGTTACGATTTTGATTACGATTAGAAATGACAATTATTTGTGCTGTGTTTAAATTAACAAATCTAATTAATATGATGAAGTAACAAACCTTCACTCCTGCAGTTTTAATGCATGAGATGCTTTGAATTATATATGAGTTGGTTACTGTATATTCCTCAGTAATTCAAGCATATCGAAAGTTTGTAACGCGTATGATCAACTTCCGATACAATATATATATCGATTACTTGAATTTTCGCCAAGGATAATTCTAAAGATACTTAATGATATCATCGAATTTCATTACGGAGCCTTACAAAACGTTGTGTCTCATAATATTATATGTCAAAATTTAATTAATTATGAATTTTATATTAATTACACATTAATAAGAATTTTCTAGCCGTTCTTCTTTCTTGTAAGAATAACTTGTGCGACTAATCCGCATTATTAAAGCTTTATTATTATTCTCTTATTTTATTTTATTTTTTTGCCTTTCTTATTAACTTCTCTGCTTATTTACCGAATATTTCTTCGTTATTACGACTTCAAGACGATGATCATTATTGCTGGAAGCGCACTGTATTACAGTGAATAATTCCAATGTTACGTTTCTCCACTTTCTTCGTTAACTGATCTCTCTGCTTGCTTTTACGTCCCTGCAATTCTCTTTTTCTCCGGTTAAGCGCACGTTCGCTCTTTCAAAGGTTTATTAGTTCCTTAACCTACTTTTGAACAATATACGTGTACGGAACGGTATGAAGTCGATGATATTTCTCATAACTTTCATAAATAAAACTGTAACGAATCGCCCGTGTATGACAGTGCACGAATATTTTATCAAATTGCGATAATATTGCTATATCACGATTTTTTCACATACTGATATTCAATATTATTGCAAATCGCAAAAATTGGAATGATCAAAACTATTCAACTATATGTGTGTATTCTATCATGTTGCTTCATAAAATTATAATATATATTTTACTAATCGAAATGTTTTCTAGCCTATGGCAATAGTTTCGTATGTTGTCATTTAATTAAAAATATATCCTATGTTTCTACAGACCTCTTGGCCCTCGGTTTATTTTTATTTGCCCAATTTATTACAGGCCTAAGAGGACTTTAGTAGAATTTTTATTTAAGGCTTAATATCACAAAGCTGCGAATTTAATGTTGAAAAAGTTGCGATAAATAATAATCTTTCTTAACAATTTCGTGGAAAAAAACTCTAAGTTTATCTTATTCGATCTGTTCTTTAAATTGAATTATTTTAAAATGCTCCTTATAATGCCATGGCATGATGTAACAATTAAGATAATTTAAATATATTTTTACTGTACTTGTACGTCCAACATGTTTCCATTACCGAGGGGCTGTAGTGGTGGAGATAGAAATTTCCTGGGGTCTTAAAGAGGTTGAAATCAAATAAGACGCGAATAACGGTATTCTCCCTAAGTTCGTTTTCCAATTCTGCCAACCTCCTGCGTCCCAGAACAATTCCTTTGTTCTTTTGTTGAATTTCTCCGAGGTATCGTTAAAGCTACACTCCGGAAGCGTTGTCAAGTGAAAAATACACACAGACACGAGCACACGTGCAGGCGTATAGAACCGACATTCTACATTTTACACGAGATAGAAGAGTTAATATATATAGAAGTAAAAAAAAAGAGAATGAAATAATACACTGAAACGTAACATCGAAATTAACATCGGAAACAATAGAACGTAAGAATAAATGGTAATGAAGAAAAAGGTAATGAAGAATTCGACGTGTAGAGGACGATAAAAAAGGCGATAAAAAAGTGCAGATTGAAGAAAAAGAAAGTAGATATAAATTCACCTGCAGCCTGCACCTTCACATTGCTATTGGCAGTCTTAGATAGAATCTTTTTCAAGAGGAACGCAATTTTGAAAGCGAGGACGAAACTGATAGTCTTATTTATACGTAGCCCTTGGTGCTGTAAACCAAACAAACAACAAGCATCTCGAAAGAGATTGGAGAGACGGTCGCGAGAGTCGGAGATCGGAAATAGAAATGGGAGAGACGAGAATGCGAGTCGAATGGGAGGGCTAGGCGGGATGCGCGTCAAATAAAGAGTTACGGATAAAAAAGGGGATGCTTCGGCGCTGTAATATATCCCTTCCTTTTCTCCGTCTCTGGAGGGAGCTCGATTCAACCGCTCTGTTTCCTCCCGACATATCCAATTTCCATATCATTAAGGGTAGTACGCCCACACGCGGAATGTATCTTCGGCGCGCGGCGTATTTTCCCCGAAAACCACCGTTGTGTTTAAGATCGCCACTTACGGGGAATGATCGCGGAGATATGACGGACATCAAAAGCGACGAGCGATGTACGAATAACGACATCGGCATACGGTCCCTTTCACGTGACTGCGTTTTTACAGGCGGCATAGCGGCGAGCGGACTACGAATACGTGGACGGACCTATATCGCCGTAATAACGTGGTCAAGCCACGTTGATATTAAACGTGTATAGGTACGCGAACGAGCCGTGGTGATTAATGAACCGCGTAACAAAGCATCTGCGTTTAATCAACGCGATGAAAAGATATCCACGAATTGAATTTTTTATATATCGATACAATCTATTTATACGAATATGTTTTAGATGTTGCGCAGAAAATTCTTTATTATTGCATCTGTTTCTATTGACTTATATATATATATTACTTATATATATATATATATATATATATATATATATACATATATATATATATTATATGTATATGTTAATTAATACAAATTAATATTGCTTGGAAAAATTGAATCATAAAATTGATCCGTGAATAAAACATACTAAAAATATTTTTTTGTTTCATATCTTAGTAATTTTATTTTTCTTTTTTTAGATCACATAAGTGATATTTTTTCCATTTATATTTTTTTCAATGTATTAAAATATTATGATATTAAAATAATATAAATGAAATTTATTACAATTATTCAAATTCTTTTAACCATAAAGAAGTTCATTTTACTTGACCTTTTGCCATCTTACCCACTGTTAAAATCTCACAAGGGATGAGGTGAAATGAGAAAATTTGTTGAATCATTTAGAAATTAGGAAAAGTTATCAAACCTTAAAGTCAGTTATTTCAGCCATACTTTCTCCAATATTTAATAACTTTATTACACTTGTATTATTTGATTATTCTTTATAAACTTAATAATAAAAGTTGAAAATGCGATGAAATTTATTAAAGAAGAAGTGGGAAAATTAATTCGGTGCGAATGAGAGCACCAAATATTTTCACCGAGTTATCAAAGTAATGTACTAAGAAATTTAAGAAATGAATCGGCTGCGCAAAATGCTTCTTGAAGCGATATGAAAAGCGATTCAATGTGCCCACGCCATGTTGGCTTGATGATACGTGCGAACGATACATCATCATCGTCGTGGCAAATGACGGGCGTAAAAGTGTTTTCGCCGCAGTATTGGTTATTAAAGAGGTGCACAGCGCGATAAATGCGAATGACGTTGGTAGAGTTGATAAACGATGTTAATAATCGGGCGAATGGCGCTACGTAAAACCGGATTACCGCGATGAAGCAAATTCCCTTTGTGGCATGCGAAGCGTGAAATATGAATTGGCGTGTTCGTGTATAACGGTTACTGCCAATCATTGTTTGGCGATTGGCCACTAAAGAAACGAGTTACATTACACGGGCACAGCCGTCCGTTAGTCTCTTTTTCGTTGCGATTGGCTGATGTTTGAGAAACAAACGATGCCGAAGAGCGCGATCTGTGCTACGCGACAACAAGCAAACAACATATTTGCGGCTACGCATGACATTACCAGACACAAAGGGTATTTCTAATTTGTACCAATTCGAACCAATCTCTTTAGAGCTACATTGTCCGAGATGAACCAAAAATCATGTTATTTTGGAAATTATTGTTATTCGTAGCAATCAGTTGTAATGATTGTTGTCTCCCTCATATGAATCGCGCAATAAATAAATTGGGAGAGAGCAATCAGCGGCAGCATCGTTGTTCCTAGATGGGATATTCGATAAATCCACGTGGGTCGGATAGTCCTTTGTCGAACCATAATTCTTGCCCTTCTTCTAAATTAGCCGGAATGGCTCGTGGGTTCTGCGCCGCTTATCTCAATTCGCTCTTCTTTCTTGCCGACCAACGAACGCAGCCTTTTTTGGAAGTAGAACTTTAGCGGGGTTGAAGAATTTAGATGTTATCGTACTACGCTATGGTACGTTGAAAAACGCCTGCGCGAAATTCCCATCAGTCATTTCCGTGTGATGGGACAAGCGTTTATCGCGATCCGCATCTCCAACTGGTGAATTAACGAAAATTTATTCGTCCGTGTTGATGAATGTTTCGCGTGTAATTGCGCTTTAATTCATTCAAAAAGAAGAAAAATAATCGAGATGACTTTCGTGTGATTATCAATAAGTATAATGCATCTTGACACGATAAATACTGATGACATCGCTTAATTAGCAAAGTTCATAAATTTTTAATGCAAATTGTCTATAAACTATGCTTTTAATTTTATATATTAATAGAACATCTTGTTTAAAAGCGCGTAACAATAAATATTTACATCTTATGGGTGTTAGTGTGGGTAGTAGAAAAGATTATCTATTTTGCGCTCTAAAATACCTCTTTAAGTGGCGAATATTAAAATTATAAAAATATAAATAATTCTATATAAAATTAAACATAGAATGATTCTGTAAATATGCATTGTGTATATGCACTGTAAATATGCAGGTATCGTAAATCTACAGGATATTTTTCTATGCTCGATTTTATATAAATTTGTTTTACATCACATATTGTTACATTACATATTGTTGTACAATTCTTCTAACATATATAACGTATAAATTTCTTTCCTTTTTTCTATTCGTTTATAATAAGCTATGACATTTTAAAAAGAGATAGGAATTACTTTCTTCGCAATATCTTAAAAGTTGCACGAGAGTCTCATCGATGCGAATCTTTCAAAGAAATGTTAAACTATATATTCGGTTGTCACATAGTAAGAAAAGTAAAAAGCTGGAGAGCGTTTGCTCGCGTAGCAAAATCTTTATGGGATATGAAGCTCAAAAAAATATTAAATTTTAGATTGGTTTTTCCATACCTCGTAAAGCTCTTTCATACATCATTTTGCGATAACGCGTTTTTTCATCGTCCGCTTCCCCTCTCTCTCTCTCTCTCTCTCTCTCTCTCTCTCTCTCTCTCTCTCTATTTTAATCTTCATCTTCCTTCTTTGAGATAAAAAGTCTAGCAGACCGGAAATGAGATCTAAGTGAGTGCCTAACATTGTCCTTCTAATAGTTTGCGTCAAAGCTATAAAGAAAAGCATCCTTCCATCGATGTCCTCGTAAATTCTCGTCACGTAGAAATGATCTTGAGGATAACGACGATAAGTGTTGCCAAAACTTCACGCTATCAATTGCGAAAGTTGCGCTTTTTCGCGGATCATTCGATTACGTGGAAGACATTAGAGTCGTAGAAAAGGCGCGAAGAAAATATGTAATTTACTTAAGAACCTGACAAAAAAAGGTATTTTCGCTTCTTTTTTGTCTTGTTTTTCTTGAGATTAATTGAAATCGATCTAAGCATACGTACAACGAAACCCTATTACTTATTATATATATATTAATTTTAGTATAAAAATATTTTGTTACCTTAATAATTTTAGATCCAGAATATTATTTTAATTCCACGAGTTCTAATTCCTCATTAATATAATGAAATATTTTTTATTATATTAATCCATAATAAATGATTCGAATAAATATTTAAATAATAATGCTAAAAAACAATAGCATTATTGTTATTATTAATTATATATTATTAATATATGTTATTAATTTGTTATTAATTAATTATAATTAATAGCTACTTTACACACACACACACACACACACACACACACACACACACACACACACACACACACACACACACACACACACACATACACACACAAATTATGTGACACAACCGAGATAATGCTGGTGCTATATATAAAAAGTCACTTTTACGATTCTAACGTTTCTAACTTCATAATATGCTGTACTTTGGTAAAATCTATGTCATCTTCATCGAGGAACGAATTCTATGAAGGAAGCAGGAAGGCAACATTGTTCGAAAGCACTCCTCGAAACTTTATAATGGAAAGATTTCTGTATTTTTACTATCTTTGTTCGATGCCTCAATATGATTCCATTTCTTGCTTCATCAAAGCGATCGAGTTTCCCAGCTTCTCCTCTTCACCTTCCTCTGCTCCCATAGTCTTTTTGCGATTAAATCGGCGGGAACACGCGGCACGGTTACGATCTTACTCGCGTAACTTCCTTACAGATTTCTTGCACACTTGGATTCCGCACGGCATGCGACGTCCGTTCCCAGCTATTCGCGCCAAGTTTCAAGTTTCATTCCGGAAAGTTCCTGCTGACGCACACGCTCGGATTTACTCGCGTAGCCGTGCGAGCTGCAATCGAAGGTTAAGGGTTGTCAGAGTTTAGTGCAGTTCGAGCACAGAATTCACAGTTACGCGCACTTTACATTTCGGATATAGAATTAACACGAAGAATTTAAAGAGAAAACGTTTTAGCTTGCGTAAAACGAACGTTGATTTTCCACTTGCATTATTACGCATCTAAATTGAGTTGCGAGTCTGAAACTTTTACGGCCTTTTTATCGCCATTTATGTAAAATGTAAAATTCTAAAATGTGAATAAATCTCAAGAACGCTTTCACCAACGCTTTGTTCCGCTTCCTCTCAATGTTATTTTCTCATTAAATAAATAATTATATTTGAACCGTTAAATAAATATTAACACATGGCTTTAATTGTTAAATGTTAGTAAAGATTATAACACTCGTAAATAATGCGTGCTACAAAGCGTAAATAATTATGTAGTATAATTCGATAAATAACAAAATCTCGCACTATTAATCGAAAGCGGCTTGTTCGATAAAATGCTGAACAAGTATGATTTTATTCGTTATTTGAGCACATACATTCGCGCATTTGCATGAAAAATAGCGCACCGTATAATGGAATTTACATGGAAGGATAAACATTTAATGAAAATATTTTACTGCCAACGTTGGAAGAGAAATACATCATACGTTTATTTGACCATTATAATAATAGATGATTCGATGATATAAATTTTTTTCAGTACCCACGTTTGTGCCTGTGCGATGGAATTATATAATTTATTCATGTTGGCGGCGATAAACTATGTACACACATAAAAATTCTTATTGGTATGCGCATAATTCTCATTTAAATTTGAACACCGAACTACAACAAACTAACAATGCCTTAGCGATAGCCATAAAGATTGAGCGCCGCAAGTTTCCCGTGGTTTTGCATGATTATTTTTACCGCCGGTTATTTTTATTATTATTATTATTATTATTCTGTTTTTTTTTCCTCAACAACATGATAATCTATTGAATTACATTAAGCTTGATATATCTGAATTTAATTGAACATATATCAAAATATTAGAGGCATAACAAAAGAAAATTTATTTAATCATTGGTTTTATTTTCTAGTTATTTTGCAATTTATTTCTTTAATCAACGAAATTGTTTCTATCACGTTTTTAAATAAAATATATATAATTTTTATTATAATATCATTCTTATTTGAATTGATTTATCGCGTAGATTAATGTAGATGCGATAGTTATGATAATTATAATACCTGAAAGAGGTTATAAAGCTTTTGATATTTATTATATCAAATCAGGTTGTATATTTAGTAACACTTGCTATTATTGTAATTCCAGGAAACAGGATATTGAATCACTCGATGAAAATTTACTCATTATATTTATTAAAACCAATATTAATACAAATACCTTAACTATTTTGAGATAAGGCGTCAATTTAACGTTCCCGGTATCGATTTTTACATTATTTATATTCAAAATAAATAGCATTTTTTCTTTTTAATGTGATGTGCTCCGGTTACTTTCGGATCTCATAAAATAATTTTCGCGATATTGTTACGCGCAGCACAAGACGTGATGTTATGTCGCCGTTTTGAGAGACCAAAGTACGACATCATGATTTTTCATGGCGATAAATGGGACATTAAACTTCGCAGTTGAAGTGCCTACAAAAGAAGAAGTCTACGAAGATTTAAAATAAAAAATATTGCATTCTATATACACATGGTGCTTAAACTTTTATGTTTAGATAATGTCTAGATAATCTTTTTTTTCCTTTTATTAAAGGAAAAAAAATTAAAAGAAAAATTTATTTATTTTTTTCTAACGTCAATGGTTTTAGAATCATAAGCGATTGAAAATAAAGTAAGCAGATAAACATGTGACAAAATTTAGTTTGAGAATTGTTTAATTGACGGAAGCTATTTTCATACGATTAGTATTAGCAGTAATCTTAATTGCTAAGTCTAAAGTAAGAAACTAAATGCGCGCAAGTAATCTTAATTTGCTGCAAAGAATAAAGCATGTTTCATAAATCCTACTATTTTGCCGGCGAGACGTTTTGATAAACGATCCCGTAATTATTATTACTCTTGCTGCACGCGGTCAGATCGCAGTGCATCATCTGAGATAATAGCGTGCGTTAAGCTGCCGCATTATAATTGTAATCGCGTATGCAGGATTCCAGGCAATAGCAACGATACGTAACATCCGATTTGGTAACCATAATTACCGCCGTGGTTCACGGTATTCACTTGTCGCGCTTTCGGGGATGCTGCCTGGCTCCCGTATCCCGTGGCATGGCGTGACATTAATATGGTTGAGTACGAAATCGTAACCACGCTCACGTTCACGAGCTCCTGTTATTATCACTTAGCTATCGTGCGTCCGTAGAAGCGCGGCGGGCGATCGTTGATGCCGATATATTTGATTGCACAACTGTAACTACCGTTTATGTTTAGTCATTGTGCCGTTCTCGTACGTCCTCGAGTTTGCACGCGGCGCGATAATTGCTAATGATACGTTTGTAAAACAAACACCTTTAAACACCGTCGCGTAAACCGCCACCGCGCGTAGAGGGAAACAGGCGATAACTGCCGCCGCGATTATTAATCTTGAAGCTCGCCGCTGCGCTGAAAATAATACCGCCGTTTTATTTAATTTAACGCCACCGATTATTTTCGGCTCCGCTGCTTCCGCGCAGCGTTGCCGTAACTTTTGCGTAAGATTTATTTATGTTCGTTTCAGATAACAATATATGGAATCTGTGTAGTTATGTTTTCGTCGACTGTCATCGCGAGACTGATCGTCACCAAACAAATCCGAGTTAACGCAAACCGACTTTCATAACAATTTAAATTTATAGTTTATTCAAATTTGAATTACGAATCGCCCAAGATTTATAATCTGATTATATCTTTAATGTTTTTATATATTTTATTTCTATTGTGACCTTTAAATGGATCTAGTTAAATTTACATTTTAAAAATATTAAAATGGTTAATACAAAAATTAAAAAGTATAATAAATAATGATATATTGGCTTTTCTTTTATCAAATTGATTTTTTTAAAATGTTTTAAAAAAACTATTAAGATATGTACTATTATTGTGTTTATTTAAAAATATTGTCTACAATATTTTTTTGATAAAAAGAAGGACAGTTTTGTTCTCTAAATCTCTAAAAATTTGGCCAGATACAGATCTAAAAATAATTTTATCAGGCCATCAAAATAATTATGTAAGATGCTTAAACATGATGATGATGATGATGCATTGCAACATTTTTTTATATTCCAGCGATCAATTTGAACGTCCTACATAAATATCTTATTGCTAATTAAAATAAAATTATTTTCAGGTCTGTATCTGAAAAAATTTTTAAATATCTCAACAAAACTGCTGTTTCCGTGCATGTTTAAATTCTTATGGCGTTAAAAATATACAAAAAAGTACTTTACTTTCATTCTAAATAATCATTTTTCTTTTTGAAATGCCAAAAGTCAGAAATATCATTTAGTCTGCGATAAGCCGAATTCGCCGTGAAATTCGCTCTAAATGGCTCTAGCATTTCTCCTTCGTGTGCCATCGAGATTTGCATATATCCGACGTGAAACTTCGCGATGACTATTGACGCGATGACGCGACTGATTGTAGTGCTATAATCGTTATCGCGTGGCACATTAACGTGTACGTTAGTACACAGCTTCGACGGCCACGATCTCTCGTATAGCGCAGCCCGCCTGCCTAAAGCTTGACACTCACTACTACCCGTGGATAGCCACGATGCCTTACCTGCTGTCAGCATTATCGCGTTTCCATTACTACTACCGGTCGCGGACTACGCTTGCCAGTACTACTGATACGGAGGCGCGGCCCTCAATGCGGAACTGTAACTGCTTGTAATGTTCGTTGACGTTTCTATTGGCAAGATCGGGGAAATCTATTGACCCACGTGCGAGAGGCCGTCAGATAACAATTATTGTCTCGCACAGCTTAAAGGGAATCGCTACGAGACGTTCTCGCCAACACGTACGATTCTCACGAATCTTTCGAAATTTAACAGAAGATTAACATACACGATTTAACATACACGAAAATTGTAAATTATAAGGCCACTGGCCTTTAACATGGGTTTCCTTAGAAAAGGATAAGGCAGATGTATATTCAAAAATATATCTGTTTTTTCAACGTAGAAAATGGATGTACTCGACAGTGGAATGATTTATTGGAATTTTTGAGCGGTAAGAGCTTCCTCTTCTATCTTTCTTTAGCATCATTCTAGTGTCTCGAAAAACCAATAAATCTATCTCTGAGTATAACCAGAAACAACCGAAGTAGAATAACGTAGACAGAGAGAGATACTCATCCACTTCTCTGTTTTTCTTTTTCAGAACCTGAAGAATCAGATCATGACGACAAACGTTTGGGTAGAACAAGTAAGTAAAATAATGTCTTTTCTTATATAAACTGTGAACGTATCTGAATTAGATACATAAAGCATATATAGTATTTTTTGCGTTTTATTAGTATATCTGATAATAAAGAAAAAAGTTAAAGTGAAAAATTGAAAACAGAGAAATTTTAATAGATAGATTAAAATGAAAATAAAAAAAACAATATTACATACATTACGCTTTTTTTAGTACAAAAAATTGTGTTTTGATATCTCTGAAGGTGTTATTAACATTAGATTACCAAATTAGATTAATTAAACATATTATTTCATAATATTGATTTTAATTTGTACAGTTAATTAATATTTGAATTGTAACTAGCTGAGCTTATTTTTTTGTACGTATTTGTATTTATTTTATTATTATTTATTATTGTGTTAGTGGCATTGTTATCTATTATTATGATATATCTATATTAATATGTTTCTACGATTATCAATCGACAGAGCTTATCATGTTTTAATAATTAATTAACAATTAATTGGTATCTAATAAAATATGTATAAAGGATATTTGCCCTTATGTAAATTATACGCAGCTTTGATTGATGTATAATATTATTGATACTGATTATTGAGATGTTGTTTTGACGAAACACTATGTATATATTTTATTATTAATAAAATATAACATTATTTCGAAAATGTGTAGATATAAAACTTCTTGGAATTTGGAAAGTACTTTCTAATTTAGAAGTGAAGGGATTTTCTTATCTGATTAGTACATACATGAAACGCAACTGTCAGAATTTATAAAAATTAAAGTTATTTTTTAATTTTTGGAAAATATATTTTAAAAATCAAACACACACACACACACACACACACACACACACACACACACACATTGTTAAGATAGAGTACATATAAAAGCCTTAGTTATACTTTATTTATCTAATTTTATTTTCTAAAAATTAGTGTCTGGAGTATGATATTTTAAGATTGAAATTTAGTAGAACGTAGATGTCGCGATTAAAGTAGTTTTGCTACTGAAGGAATTTGCATTATCAAATTCCATTCATGCATGAAGAATAAGGATATCCGATGTACCGCTTAAAGATTGCAAATGTCGATCGTCGAAATCATGGTTTCCATTTTCGCGAGTGCTATACGCGACGCAATCGTATTGCTTTGATTGTTAGGATCTACCCTTTCGACGTAAGACGGTGGTTTGGAATTTCAAAGCAGGCGAATTTCATTCGCGCTTGTCGGCGACGAAATCCGAATCGGCGGATAGCAGTTGGCCTTTATTGGTGTAATACCCTCTTGTATCCTCGAGAGAGAACAGCTACGTGACACGACCATTTCTCGTTCGTCTTGCGAATTTATTGATCGTAACCGTTTTTTGCGCTCTTCGCCTTTTAAAGATTGCATTCTTTCTTTATTCTTTACACATACTTTATCATCATTCAGCGTCACTGATAATCACAGAAGCGTGTCTGAAAGTCGCTGCTTTGACAACTAATTCTGACGGATTTTAATGGAATTACGACGATTGATCTTTTTATCGTGTTTTCTACAGTCTTTCAGACGTCATTCCTTCATGTAGTAGAAAAAAATTTATTCTTTTAAATTAAAATCTGAAAAGATCTAAAAGACGTTCGTATAAAAGCTTATTCTTTTAAGAAACATCGCGAGATGATTTTCTCGAGAAACTTTACTTTTAAGATAAATGATTAATTCATATTTTATTATTAATTAATTTTATATTTAAATCAATTAAATATAGATATAAGCAAATTTATTCAGATTGGAACTTGTATATAAGATAATATAGATCTTTGATATTTATTTGTAATTATTATTTAATATTTTTAAGAAAAAGATAAGAAATATTTATTAAATGTGTAAGTTGATGAATAAATTTTTTTTTGGCTCAAATATGCAATTTTTCGCAAATGCACGCGGTGCATAGCAAGAGTTATCGTGTTTACAAAAATGCGCTGGTTATGATTTTATATTCAAATAGGAGAAGAACAAAAAAGTGAGATCATGACGACAGGTAGTGCGTTGGGATAAGGTTCGTTGGAAGAATCTCTTTAACTTGGTTCAGGACACACTGGGACGTCAAAAAACCTTGTGTGTCTTGCCTTACGGAATCTACAAGCGATGGGGCGGCGTCGACGGGATGCATTTTAATTGCAAAGCAGTCCGGGCGCACGTACTTGCTCCGCTCGCGGATGCAACCCGCGTCTTGCAACGTGGAAAATTTGGAATTCTCGAAGAGTCGTCGGCCGTCGCTGGCGATGATCCAAAAAACTTGGTATCGCGGTAGAATGGATTTTCTCGAAATGTATGGATATTTGTTGGTTGACTTTGGAGTAACTTTTTGAAGTTGTTCCAAATTTCTATACGTGCGAGGCAGACAACAGTATCAGTTTCAATATATATATATATATATATATATATATATATATATATATATATATATATATATAGTGTGTGTGTAATAAAAAAAAAAATCTATATAAATTGTAAAATGAAATAAATTCGAAGATAAAATAAAAATGTAGAGAAGTAAATATGTATTATAGCAATGCTCTTATGATTGATATAACAATTAATATTTATCAAGATTTATCAAGATTTAAACCAATGTGAGGAGTTTTGTAATAATTTATAGATAAATTTTATTTTTTATTGAGTTTATATTTATTTTGCTGGAAGATAATTATCTAATTTTCCTTTCTCTTTTTTTTTCTTTTTTCTTTCTTTTCTGCGTGAAAAATATTTTTGAATTTATATTCTTTTAATTGTTGGAATTAATTCAGGTATATTCTTATTAAATATTGTTCCTACTAATAATAATTTACTGAATTCACTGCTATTCTTGTAATTTTTTTATTCGGCTCGATCATCGAGGGTACAATCGCACAAGAACTGTTTCCTGGCTAATTATCGTTGACGAATCCTTGGAGAAATTTTTGTTGAGTGGCACCGAATACCAGAGTACCTTTGATTGCAGGCAATGAGTTTTTGGTAGCAAAATTGAGAAGACGCAAAAGTTAGCCGGAAGTTTAGTCGAAAAGTTGACCTTGGGTAGAAAAGTTCCGACTTTTTACATCGCGCAACCGCGCGTTTCTCGTTTGCGCCAATGTTTTTTGTCAGTCTTCTTTTTATCCCGTTCGTTACGATCGTTTGTCAGTGTCGATGAAGCGAGATCGGCGTCTTCCCTTTTTTTTCCCTAACGTCGACCCGCAGGACGATAGCGGATGAGCGAACCAAAGAACGGGACGTGAGGAAGGGTCAGAAGTGAACTTCCCTTTGGCGTCATGTCAGCCCCGTTGAAGTGGCGCCCCTTTATCGGAGTTTCGGAATTGCTTGCGATTACTGTTCGTCAGAGAGAAGTGAGCCGAGAGAGAAACAAGAGAAAGAGAGAGAGAGAGAGAGAGAGAGAGAGAGAGAGAGAGAGAGAGAGAGAGAGAGAGAGAGAGAGAGAGAGAGACAGAGAAGAGAGTGAGGCCGACCGGCGGTTTCAACAACGGCCCTTTGATGGGTTCGCAATAGTGCCGCAATAGTGAGGAAATAAACAGTCATATGTTTTTCTTGACAGAAAGATGGTCGAATCCGGTGGAGAACGGAACGGACAGGGAAAGTTTAATCGAGTCGCGGCGGTCGTGTCTTGTTTGTTAAAACACGATGGGTATTATCTTCCTCCGGGAGACAAATTGCGCCTGATGGAAACAATAGGCGAGGAAATCTTACGATTACAGGACGGGGTAATCGTAATATAGAGAGAGCCGGAAGAAATATTTTCTCACAGGCTGATTATAATTGGGGAAGAAAGAGCGCGAGAAGCGCGCCGCAATGTGGGGATATTGCACGCGAAGCCCGCGTGTGCATCGGGGCTGCGATCGATGTCGCAAATTTATCGGGCTCGAGTGTCTCGCAAACGCACGCCGCGGATTGCTGCCGCTATTATTGATATTGTTAGAATAATTACAAACCGAACCGGAACGCGAGCGTCGGCGCGATTTAATGCACGTGCGAGTGCGTATAGTCGCCGTATATCGGACGTATATCGGTTGAATTTCATTTGTCGATGGGGGGAAATCGTAATCGACTGTGCGCCGCGCGGAATTGCACGGAGTTCAATTACGATGGATGCGCAAATTATCGGCGATTCTATCGAAAAATTATTTAATTGGGTTATCGCCGTATTATTACTGTCGTCGCATCGCTCGTGCGCGCTCGGCTACGGGGAGGGGGTGGAAAAGCGAGCGAGAAAAGAAACAGGAAGGGAGATAGGAACATCGAATTCCACACTCGTCTGAGCTCTCCGTTATTATTAGTAGAGACGGGTTTTCAATTCGCTTCGCTCGTCCCTATTGTCGCGCACCACCGGAAATCGGCCCGAGTTCGCGACACGGAGAAAGCCGGAGAAATCGTTTCTCTTCAGCGATATTTATGCTATAAATATGGCTGAAAGTGAGGGCGCGTCGCGAGAGACAAGTTTCTCGTACTCCTTCTTAGAGCCTTTGTAACTGCAACGTAATATAAGTAGAAGTCGGATTCTCGCCCTTCCCTTTCCTTTTGTTCATTAACCGATGCACCGAACGGCTCGTGCCGTTATTACTTAACTCCTCGATCGCATAAAGAGAGGCACCGTCCGTTACAAAGATCTGAATCTGAATAAAGATTCAACACCTTTGTGTACTTAGCCCCTCATCTTGCGAAATGAAAAAAAAATATAACTCAGAGTTATAAGCTGTTTATGAGCTTTCGAATCCTGCAAATTAAAAATTTTGAGTTCGTTACTGTAGATTTTTAAGAGGGGGGAGAGGCTAAGTGAACCCTCAGCCACTCCACTTAAAAAAATTTTAATCTACAGTGACGAACTCGAAATTTTTAATTTTTAATTTGCAGAATTTGAAAACTCATAAGTAGCTTATAACTCTGGGTTGTACTTTTTTTCATTCCGCAAAGTAGGGAGATGCACAAAGGTGGATTCAACATCAGGCGTGGATTTACATATGTAGCAAGCAATAAGCTTTATCACCATGCTTTGTTACCATGTAATGTTATTGTATTATTGTAGATAAATCGTTTATGCAAGTTTATCTCGTTTATTTGCGAGACATTAGATCGGGACATTATTATTCAATAACGCTCTTGTTAAAATCGATATTTACATTTAATAATTGATTACGGAATTGACATTACATTCGTTAAAATGTGCTGATATAAAAATGCGAAAAGCTGATTGCTTTTAAATAATTTCAACTTTTGAAAAACCTGTCTTTATAGAATATGACGATAAGTATTGATGTGACACACTTGATCTAAAAAAGTTCGGAAATGCATTTCTTCCAAATGTGATCCACGAGTAAGTCCACGTTAAGAAAGATACTAATATCATTCTAAAAAGAAATTACGACTCGCAAAAAACGTGAATATCAAAAGCGATGTTTGTTCCGAGTCGATGTGCTTAGAGATCGTTTGCTGTTGTTATTTCCCCTCGGTATTTTCTGCGAAATAATCCGGAGATTACGGATACGCGCGACCCGAAGCTTGTTTAAATAGAGCAAGATGTTTGCATCGTATTTATTCTACTGTTCTGCCATTGTTGCTCGGAACCGGCGAGTTTTACGGGGCTTCCGAATGTCCGATATGGACGATTGTCAACTTTTGCCAGGAAAGAAGTCGACAGCTCCAGTCGTGCCAAGTTTTCTCACCTACTTCGGTAACAATGGATTTCTTTCTATCCTCAGCTTGTTTCCTACGCGAAATGTTCTGACGCGAGTTCCTAAAAGATTCTGTATCTGACCTGTCGCGAAAAAAAAAAAAAACGACCGACTGAAATAACGTGTGATCCAAATGTGTGATTCGTTTGATGTGCATTTGTATTCTAAAGGCACTATTTTGTTACGAATTCTCTTTGCGTAACAGCGAGTGATAAATATCTGCCATTTATTTGGAAAATAAATATTGTCAATTTTTTATTTCAGTAGTTTCATCCTTTCACAATTTTCGACGTAATTTAAGATATGTAAGAATACACAATATTTTGATATGATATATTTACATTCGCGCATTTAATATTTTATCGATTTTATCACCTTATAAGTAAGAGAAATTTATTACAGCATATATCGTACGTGTGCAGGTTTTCGAAACGCCTGAATAGAAAGATATACGTTTTTTTCACTTCGAGAGCGCGCAAGCGGATCTTGTATTTCAAAGCTGCTAGCTAGTTCGCAATTCTGTTATCAATGGCAACATTCTGCTGGTACCTCGAAAAAAAAAAAAAAAATATAACCGATAAAGCTGCAAGATGAAATCTGCGCGCGAGTAGACGCGGGCGCTCGCGGAACACAAGATCACAAGATTTTTTCGCGGTAGCGAAAACGCGGTGACAGTTCGCGTTGGCAGCTAAATCTGGACGCGTGTCAACGTCGAAAAGCGCTGAAAAGTAAACGGGGAGGCGCGCGCGATAATCGACGCGCGAGTACCGCGCCGTTTTGCGGCCCGCTTTATTCCGCACCGGCGTCGTACTGTCGACGGGAAAAGAATGACGCGATCTCTTATCTCTCACGAGCTTTTGCGAGCTCTTGCGATTGTCAATCGCGATTACGCGCGTGATTTTGAATCGGGAACGAATAAACCGAGAACGTGCCGAGTTCTCTCTGCCTTTTCTCCGCGGCTGCGAATTCTCTCCTTCCTGAAATTTCTCTGTCTCTCTCTCTCTCTCTCTCTCTCTCTCTCTCTCTCTCCCCCTCTTTCTTCTGGTGCAGGATACATCGACAAGTCTTTTGGGCGCTCCGTGACAGGAGGCGCAAGGCGCGACTCACACGTGAAAAATACAGAGATTCTCAGCCATTCTCGAGTTTAAAAGGTTACACTAGATGGTCCCGTCGATTTTACTTCTCCCTCGCCTCTCTCCTCCAACACCGATTTCTTCCGTCTTTTTGCTGATACGCTTTCCGACGCTGTGCAAACCGATTTACGATGTACTTTGGTCTCGTCTCGTCGACTTCGAAGGCACCTTTTTAACAGAGAGATATAGCTAAGGAAAGAAACTATAAGTAACTTAGAGAGAAGATAATGATACGATACGATCCAATTTACAATTCGTCCACGGAATGAAACGGAACAAAAATATATATCTTCTCGTGTTTTATAACGGATGAAAATTTTTGGTATGGTAAAATTTATCACGTGCGAGACCTTTTGAAAGAGACGTATATGTTTTCACAAGAAAGCTATAAATTCAAGCACCATCTGTTCGTCGTTGGTTTTTATATACACAAGTGATATAAAATAATTCATTATAAATCATCGAATGAATACAATATAAAATTGCTACGCGGGTTAGGATAAGCAACGAAGGAGAACAAATGGTTCGAGGATATTTGCGATACAAGAGAAGATTGAGGCGACGCACTTCGCTCAGACGACCGGTATCACGAAGGCACTTTGCGCCGTAAGAAAGAAAATATCGCCACTAAATTGCCAGCATTTTTTTTCCCCCGCCACGTCATGATCGCGCTCGGGAATTCCGTGGTGCGATTTTACGACATCATACAATCGACCTTCAGTCACCATAAATCGCGCTCTTAGGATACCGTTCCGTCATGCGAGTAGAAAAATTCAAATGCAAATGACGTGTGGCGTAATTTATGAATGAACGTATTGAAAAATATTAAACTTCTATGATCGCGCTTCGAGCTGCACACGACTGAATATTTGAGATCAATTTTGAGAAGATTGTCACGTTATTATTCATTTTTTTTAAATCATTTTGTATAATAAAATTGAGATTTATGCGGATAATGCCTGAATATCGCGATTGTAAAAACGAAAGTTTTGTTTCGAGACTGTTTGATGAAAGAAACAAATTTATATAATCGTTTAATTAGAAATATGTAGATACGATGATTCATATACGCGGATTTATTGCGAAACTTTTCGCTCTATCACTAAATCAATGCTATATTTCGATATTCTATCTTACGAGGCACCTTCTACGAGGCACCTTCCGCGTGCTTCTGCAATAGTGTTGGATTAATTAGCGAAATTACCTGCTCGGTTAATTTTAGTTTCAACCTTAGCAAAGCGTGGGGGCTCTCTTGCGAAAGTTCATCGCCTAGTACGATTTAGTGCCGAAGTTTTAGTTTTTCCTCGGTTTTCCCACTTTGATTGCAATCCGCCCAAAAGCGGCTAGAGCGCTCTCGTACATTCTCATGCATTCTGCAAAGTTGTCTTCGGGCGTTTCCCTTTTACAGGTTCCCATTTTAGAGCTGCGTACTAAATTAACGTCGGAATCATCCGAGCCTCCGTATAATCGTTTTAGCAGGAAGATAATTTTCCGCGATAGATGTGTGACGGTTTATCATCTCGTTTGCCACAGATAAAGGACGAGGGGAACACGGGAGACACGGGGGAGAGAAACGCAGGGAAATTGCTAAAGTGCATGCTACATAATTGCACGCATCTGTTCATTACACAGGTTTCTCGTGTCAATAATTCTCCCGGTGGAGTGTTCCGAAAAGTGTCTAAACTCTATCCTCTCGCTCTGCCTCGCATGCGCAGACAACAAATTTCAATAAATTGATTCGTTCTTCGTATTCGAGGAGATCTCCTTGCAATTTTGTTTGAGAGAGAGCTCGCTCGTAAGAGCCCGGTTCGTTCACCCGAGAGACATAAAAGGAAGGGGACAAAAAGGGGACAAAAAGATTGTGAAAGAGCAGGTAATTAAAATCCTTCGACTGCTCCGCTCGTTGCGCGCCACGGTAACTGATTTCGATTCGAGTCCGCTGAATCGTGCGGGGAATTTTAGGCGCTCCTCGGCGGTGATGCCAGATACGTACCTACCGAACTCGGCTAATTGCGAGCGGAATAATTAATGCCTGCAAGAGCAACGAAACTCGACGCGCCGTACCAGCGCGAATCTACATCGCAGATGTGCCTGTTTTCTGTCACGCGTTGCTGCGTGATTATAATTCCGCGTAGCACGACGAGATCGAGTTAAGCCTGTTGCAAGAGCAGTCTTTAATTATTAATTTTTGACGTAAATCCGATACCGTCAAGTTCATTTTACATCCACAATAATTGGATTTCCAAAGCGATGGGAGTTATTCTAAATGCATCATTATAGAAGAAAAGTGATTTACACAATATGTATGTTTTTATTAAAAAAAGCATCAGTCGCAAGCAAAAATCTTATTTTCTCTTTTCATTTTACGTTTTATCGTCATACGATTTGCCGCATTTGTTTGGAAAATTGAAATATTTTTCACAGGTATATTATTTTGCGTTCAACGAATCGTATAATTTAGAATGGGTAAGACGGCAAGAAATAAAATAACAAGCACTATTGTATTATCTTTGCAACGGGCGCAATGGAAAAGCTTTTTCCTAAAATTATGCAGCCAGTTGTTCTTATAGTTCTTTATAAAAAGCATTTATTTTCGCCGCAACGAAATCGGCTGTATTCCATTTTATAAAGTTTCTTTTTTCTTTTTGCACCGACGAAATCCCCACGCATGCCATGGCCATTTAATAATAAGAATAAAAGTCTCGCTAACAAATAAGTTAACAGATCGTAAGAAGAATAAAGAATGAAGAAGAAAATTTTTAGCTGTGAGGACTTTATTTGCTTTTTCTATATGCATTGGCGATTGCTTTGTATTTTATATTAAATAATGATAGGAAAGAGAAAAGAAATTTTATATTAAAATTAAGAAAAAAAAAAGAAACGAATAAGATCAAATTGTTCGCAGTCTTTTATCTTGCAACAATAATCTTCTAATCTCGCTTTTTAATATGCTGTCGAGAAACGATTTTGAAACTGAATATATCTATGTTTGAATATTCAAATGATTCTATATACGGCGTAGTCCGTCGAGCTATCTAGTAAAATCAAGTTAAAATCATAGGAATAGGAATAAGTTGCTAGAAATTTTGTATGCGTTTGAGCTGTTCGAATTTGAGCGATTATGTCGTTATTGACAACGCTAATTCGCGATAGATTTGATTGGCGTTGAGTTAACGGAATCTATAATCTGTAATAACTGGATGGGAAACGGGGTCTCAGAGGGCGTCGCCCGAGTGTATCGATCCGATGTAAGAAAACATCGGTGCCTCGGTGAGTTATGCTTCAACTGCCAACTCTCGAGTATCCATCTCGCGCGAGAAAATATCGACGTATGTCGGAATCGGGCGCAAAACGAGCTCACGCGACGCGCGTAAATATCCGTCTTACAGCCCGTCGTAATACCTCGCCTTGATCGCTTCGTTATTTCGCCGATCGATAATTTCGTCACCAACGAAATGCGCCGACAAGCAAAAGAGCCCCATCGATCTCAAAACAACTCGATTTGAAACACATCTCTCTCGTCCATTAAGCGAAAGGTGTTTTATGGCGAAGACGGAGAAAATAAAATCCACGAAAATGACTTCTCTTGTTTTGAGAAGTGTGGAATCTCGTGATGAAGATAAGAAAAATGAGTAATGAATAGGAAGAAAATCCGGAGGTCCCGTAATTACTCTCGCCCTTAATCGTTTTATTTCGTCTAAATGCGTAAACTGGGAGAGTGGATTTTAGAAATAGGATATCACGTCTTCCTATCGGATATCGATAGCGATGGACGAAACTTCCGTGAGGTAATTATGAGGGTTGCGAAGACGCCACGAAGTGGTCGCAAAAGGTTAGATGGTGACATATATCGAAAGCAGTTAAGACGATTATAGACTATTCCTTGCGTGGCGATAAAGTTTCAATTACAAATACTGCTTTAGGTTTTTTCAGTTTTTCTCTTTTTTTCTTTTTTCTGAATCAGTTTTAATTTATTTTGAATCATGCATTTTTTGTTAAAAATACTTTTCAGAAAAAGATTTTTGTTACTTTATTATTTCTGATTTAGTATAAATGATATTGGATCTAATAATTGTTTTGACACGTGCAAAGAAAAAGTAATGAAAACAATAACGAATAAAGGGAAAAAAGAATATAAGCAGAAAGAGAGAAACGAGTTCTCTCTTCAATTTCTGCCATTTTTCTTCCTTCGAGCAAAGATTCGCTTGACAATCGATTAAGACTCCTGTTAAAACGGTGACATTCTTTACAACTCGTTTTTGTTACTTTCAGGAGTGGAACGACTACAAGTTGAAGTGGAATCCGGACGACTATGGCGGTGTCGACACCCTTCATGTACCATCGGAACACATATGGTTACCCGACATTGTTCTTTACAACAAGTAAGTTGATGTAACTATGTAACAAAAAAATTAGATGCGTCTTTAACTTTGTATCTTTAAAACAAAAATGTATGGATTACTAAAGTGTACGGTAAAGCTAATTTAAGAATTTACGTCATAATGAAAAAATTTTTAGAATATTTTAAATTAAATTTGACTCGTGAAAAATAAATTTGATTCTAAAGTTCAAAAATAATAAAATTGATATGATAGAATTTTGTACTGATTCTAAGTAAGACATGTATGTCTTATATAATATCAAAAAAAAAAAAGAAGACGATCTGATTAGTTAAAATACTAAAACAAGTGTAAAGATTTCTAAATGAGATCGTAAGTAAGAGAAAAATTTCGATTCGAGTTCTTTTGCGTTTTTTTGATCGTAATCGGGTATGATGTTATTCATCAATGCCGTAAATCTTTCGCGCCACGCAAACGATTCGTCTGCTTTTCATGCGTCGTTTTCATCCGCCGATCTCGGCAACGCGTAGCGTCTCCTCTCTCGAATCGTATCGTTTGTCACCGCGAAATGGCCATACCTCATAGGATTTTAGCGCGAAGTGGAGGGGGGACGTAAAGCCTCACTCGGGATATCCCTCCTGGCACGTCCTCCCGTTGGGCATTTTGAAAATCCACGCCGCGAAAACGAGCGGGCGCGGCTGCGATAGCTAGTCCGGCGTCTCTCTACATTGAGAAATAGGATCCTACCCTCTAGCACGTCGCGGACACTTTTACGAGGAGGATCGTAGGAGTCTCCTTCCCTTCCCTTCGGGTGGTCGGCTCATTTGTTCGACGGTGACGGAACCGCACCCTCGCCGCATTTCACACCCGAATGATCCCCCGCGCGTAACTCCGCGCGGGGCAATCGCGCGAAAAAGAGTTACGTCTCGAATATACAATCCCAAGGAGGTCGACGTCGCGAAGATGTCCATTTCGTAGGGTAGGGTAACGAAATAGAAATGGATGGCAGCGATTAAGAGACAATAAGAAATAAACAGCGCACCGACGTTACGCCCCGCTCGGCGGACGCGAGATATGTAAAGCGAGATTACACGATACGTTTCAACAATCCGAGTATCGGTTATGCGATACATCGACAATCCAAAGAGCATCCATTTCATTTTCGCCGTGAGTCTTCGCCGTAGTACGCGTAGTACTCCAGGCGCGATGATGTGATGCATAATGTGCGGTTAGCTAAGCCGCAAATTGCGTAAGTCCGCGCAAATTACGGAACCATTAATCCAGAACGGATCGAAATTAATTACCCGCTGATGCGGCCCTTCGTCTCGCGCGCAGCAATTATATCGCGCGCAAAAGCGCTGCCACTTTTTCGCCAATTTTTTTCATTTAAACACATTTCTTATAAATTGTTCGTAATTTCCAAATTGTCAGTTTTTAATGAGAAAAGTTCGTCACATAAAATTTGAGATAAACTTCCAACGGTTGCCATTGGTATGCATTATCTTTTAAAAGGGAATTTTTTTTCAAAGGCTTTCGGATTTCCAACTTTAATATAGAGCTCCATAAAAAAACGATAAATCTTTCGCTCCAACTTAATGTTCACGCTTCGACGTTCTCATTAAGAAAGCATTTCAATTTGCCGACTACGCGAACTCGGGAATGTCGTATTTTATTGAAATCCACCAAACGCTTTCGGAGATAAAACGTCTTCCCTCCTTGGAAGGGTTGATGACACTCTCGTGATTCCCGGGGCGAGAGGAGGGGAGGGGGGGATAAGCAGGGATGATTTCTGGCATCCGCTCTACGGACAATCGAGTCTTGCAGAGTGGAGGCAGGCAATCTCGTCTAAAGCGTCAAGGTGGTGTATCAAATAAACCAAACTTAACCCGCCCTATTAAGCTCCACTCAAGCGTGCGACGTTCAATCCGCCATTCTCATTTCCATCGAAGCTTTGAAGCCTTCCTGCCCCCATGAGTCGCGCTTCACGACATCCCTTACCTCGACGACAAGATCCCCTCTTTCGTTCCTTCCGAGGGAATACGTACGACGCTGATACATTATGTAAAACTCGGCCTAAAGTGCCGGGACGCCGCTACCCTCTCTGCACTCTATGCCGATATATCTTCCTTTATTTCTTCTTGGACGGGGCGCATTCTGAAATAAACTACCGCCGCGGCACAACAAAGCATATCAAATGAACAAACAAATTTGTGCGGAATTCCACTGCACGCGAATCATTACTGGCGGATGTAATTGTCGCGCTCGGGCAGGACATTTTGTTAATTTAATGAAATTGTTGACCAGACTTTGTTAAATTCACAAAATTGTTATGTTAAACAAACGAAATGAGACATACCCTCGGCTTAACGAGGTTATATTTGGTCAAAATAATTTTAAATTAAATCAGCGAAATAATTTGTGAGCTACGTAAGTTCTTGTTTTAAAAAGTAAATAATAATTAATAATGTGAATATATATATATATATATATATATATATATATATATATTACAATATAAATGATGCAGTTACAGCAGATATATTATTGCATCAATTATGAAATTGAATATTCGATAATTTGCTAATATTGAATGTTTTGATAATTTAAGAGAAATAAATAAAAAGGTCTGCTATTTTTGCAAAAACAAATTATATGAAATGAATTATTAACAAATTATTTAACAATGTTTTTTGATACATTAAAATAAATTAAAAAGATAATCTTAATGATTTAAAAACTATATTTTATTAACAATATTAGAGTTAATCTGAGATTAAGTCAACGAAATTTTTTTGTCATAGAAGTTTATTGTTTTCTTATTGATTTTCAGACTTTTTATATGACTTTTTATATATTACATTACTCTCCCATTTTTTTATTTTTCTTTTCTTGTTTAACATGACTTAATTATATGGTGTTTTTAAATTTTGTTTTTTGATATGCAAATTATTTGAAAGCCTAAAGTAACATTAGATAATCATGAAGATTCAAGCAATTATTCCGTTAATGAACATCGTGCAAGATCGTTATCGTTAGCGAAAATGAACTGCGATCGCCGTGCAGAGCCCAATAAAATTATCCAAGTCTCCGTGCAATCAGCGAAGTGAACATGCGTTTATATGTACGCAAAGGGCCAGCGGGATGGCGGCCAAAGGGTTGCTTAGGCACAACGACCCGACGGCATAACGTATGTACGACCGTGCCGCAAAATGCAGAGTTAAAATATGCAAGAAACGTACGTGAGGGCGAATCTCGTTACTCCATTATCACCGGATTACTGCACCTGCAGCTCATCCCAGACCGCGCCACGGTAATCCATTCCAGTTGCCTTTGCGAGAAAGAGAATGAGAGAGAGAGAGAGAGAGAGAGAGAGAGAGAAGAAAGAGAAAGAAAGAAAGAAAGAAAGAGAGAGCAAAGATGGCCTAGTAACAAAGTAACATTCGTTCCAAGTAATCTCATGTATATCGCAATTGCCTCGATACGCAATCGTTCCCTCGAATGAGACGTGAATTTGATATAAAGGGGGATGAATTTGAGAGTTGGAAGCAACAGAGAGTGAAGAAAAAGAGTTCTCCAGTAGCAGTAAGTTCTATCCAGGACGCGTTCAAACTCGCTTCTATTATATTTATGGGATAACTTGATCTTTCTCTCATATTCTCTCTCTCTCTCTCTCTTTCTCTCTCTCTCTCTCTCTCTCTGCCTCTTTTTCTCACTGAACCATTCAACTCGCATTTCGCGTGTGTCAACCACCGAGTGTCCTGGTCGCGTCCAAACGCTTTCCTGAGAGCGCTCTCACGTGCACCGTAACACGTTATCAATTGCGGGATCAGTTTGTTCTGGTCATGGATGCTACATCGTAAGCATCGAGATCTAGGGAGCTTTTCTCCCGGGGGAACGATCGTCGAGAGGCGTGGAAGAAAGGAGGGTATAAGTAATATCGTCCATAAAGGGTGCCTTAGCGCGGAATGTGGTTGCAACGATTCCGCCGTTCGACCGGAAGTATATACCTGGAGTTTTACCTCCTCGTCGAGGTTGGACAAACTGCCGGGTAAGAGGATATCGATGGTCCGGACGGGAGTTCGCTCGTTTTCTACGAGCAAGGCGCAGGAAAGATTATCGTGGACCGTCGATCGTAATGATCGGCGATCCGCAATGCCGGCCGGCCGACCGTCGTCGTTGTGGTTCGACACGCTCTCATGTCTCGGCCGCGGGAGAAAATGATCTCCACGGAACGACGGAATGCACCGCGGCGTGCAAATGGCGCGTCATATTTTTCCGATACGAGAGACCGACGCCCGACGAACGCCGGCACTTCCCGCGGCGTTCTTACGACGTTCTTATAAATAAGCGAAATAGGTATCGGCATTGTACCGTCATTTCGCACGATCTAACTCTTTGTAGCGGCATATTGAGCAACTGTTAAATTTGTCAATATGTACGTTTTATATATTTCAAGAAAATTGCAAAATCGTATAGGAAAAATTACGGACTCTGCGTTCAGCAATATTCGATTACGTTGTTCTTGGACATAAAATAACGTTATAATTTTTTTCTTTTCAATCAGCACGTGAATACTTAATGTCGTAAGAAGCCATCGTATTGTCTTATGATTCTTACTCTTTTGATGTTTCGTATATATTATTTTCACTTGATTTGACAGATGACAGCAATTAATCTCGCTTTTGTCTGTTTCATTATCATAGTTCATTATTGTTGCACGCTCAAAAACAGATTCAACCCCATCTTTTCACAGATATGAATTTCTTCTGTTTTCTTTGACAATAATTTTGTTTTAAAAATAATTACACACTGACAATTGATATTATACATATATTAATTTGTGGGTTTTATTTTTTTCTATCAAAATATAATTTATCCGTTTTTTTGTTTTTATTATTTATAAAAATCTTTTAGGATTGAATTACGAAATGTTATATATTGAGAATGAATCTTTTTGATACATTTTTCTTTTAGAGATGAATTGAGATTCGAAACCGCAAAAACTGCCCGACATATTTATTCTATATATGGAGAAAATATTATTATTGAAAGAACCACTAAAAAATGAACTCAAAAAGAAGAATATGTCAGAAATATTTATTTTTCACAACATCGCTCTCTTCACCTAAAACATTTTTATGATTAAATCAAATAAAAAAACGAAAAAATCATTTCGATAGAAAAAGAAAATAAGACTCACAAATTGATGTACGATACATTATCAATAAACTTTTTATAACACTAGATACTAGAGCTGCGCGCTTGCTATTTATCTTTTTAAACAGAAGGAGCAAAAATTATATAATACTCTTACACTATTAAGAAGATATTGACAATATCGACCGCAATCTACGATCTACGATCGATCCGATAGATGGCGTATGCGACGTTTTCACGTCGGCGGCGTATCGCATTTCAAAGGGCTTATACTACACGTGTTTACACACTTTTTTGGGGGGGACAAAAAAGTGTGAACATGTAAGCAAAAAATGGACACGGCGTTTTTTTGCGGTTTTTTTTTATGAGACGCACCTGAGGATTTTTAAAAGACTATAATTCCTCCAAAAATAGACGTAGAGACATGGGACAAAGACCAATTTTCTTTATTTTGCGTTCCGCAAATGTTTATGTTGAGTACATATATTCTTATCATAACACGCATATATTTTATATATATATATACAGAGGGAATGTCAGAATAAAATGTAAAATATCTCGTAAACTATTAATTTTTTTACATTTGTACTTTAATACTTTTTTATCCCAAATAAATAGAGAAACCGTACTGCGTAATAAAAAATATATAATTTTATTTTAAAAAATGGTTATCATAAAACAATTTCGACAATAGCGTCATCTACAAATAAATCAATATCACAATCATGTGGCCTCTTCGAAATCCTACAACTTTTATATAAAATATTTTTTTTTAAGGCATTGTTCAAAAGATATTAATACATTTTGGAATTTATTGCCGTGAATCGGATATGCGAAGATGTCGAAAGGAATCGAGTCCGAATTTTTACAAAGTGTTTTTTAAAACACTTTTTCGAATCAACTCGCCTTCGCTTTCTCCTTCGAGATCTTTCTTTTGACAATAAATAGCTTAGTTCTGACAAACAAAATATCTAAAGTTCTAATAACAAGTTTTTAATAATCCATATTAAAGGAGAACCTATTTGTTATTGTTACTTGTCTCGGGTCGTTAAACGTTTGAATTATGTTACAAAGAAAAATAGCGTTAAACATTACAAAGATAATAATAATTAATACAATGGTAAAAATGTATGATAAAAATGGAAAGAAATTAAAACCCGAGAATACTAATATCTACTCTAATGAGCTGATTCGAATGGCAATGTATGCAACGCATGCATGTAATCGCCACAACATTATTTAAAATAGAATACTTTGCATATATCTATAGTGAAAAAGAAGTGTGAGAAATGTCAAAACGATCAAAACTGTCAAAATCTTCGATGACAGCTGCTCACGAAGCACAGTGAAAGAATCAATCGACATCGCGAAAACGACAACAATAATTTCAATACATTCAAATGTTGACTTAACATGCGTTTTTTAGAAATAAAATGAATGGATAAACAGGATCCAAAAAACCGAACGGACTTACAAGACAATCATATACATATTTTGTCTATACATATAGTATTATAAAACATGTCAGTTAACTGCTAATAATTAACTAGATAGATAATATAGATAGATAATATAGATAGATGATACAGAATTCAAAATAAAATATACAAAGTTTGAAATTAATTTTTCCATTTCTGTACTTGCAATAAGATATAAAGTAATGAATGAAAATGAATATTAAGTTAATTAACGCAGTTGATTCGGCCGTAATAAATTTCGTGAATTGATAAGAACTGGTAAGAACGTCGTCTTTCATTTATATCGCCACTCGAGAGAGGAAAGTTTTTTTTAAGAAATTGTCTGGCCCTCCCGATCGAAGGAACGAGGAGAGGAAGGGAAAGACGATGACGTTATCATTAAGATTTGCGAGAAGACGATGCCGTCTCTTGTCGCGACTCTCGAAGCCATCGAGCCGGCGATGGTTTTACTACTTGTGCGGAGTTCCGAGATTTACATGACATGCTTGCGCAAGAAGCGCACCATAAAGCACGTCTGGAAGTACGAAAAAAACGTGATTAATTGAGTCTTCGAACTTTCTTGACATAACTCGCAGACGCGCCTGCCGCCTCTTACGGAGCTCGCAGCGTCCACTTTGTCTTTAATCGGCGAAGCGCAAAAATTATGGCCCGTGTGGAACGCTGTAATTTCTCTTTTTCTAAAATCTCTTTCTGGGCATTATATCGATCTTACGAGAATCATAATTGTAAAACTTCACAATGCAAAAGTGTGCGAACGTATCTCATAATTTACTTTCGAATAACTCTTCTAATGATATGAAATCCAATGAAATATTAGTTTAAGAATATTACTTTAAGTATCGTATATTATTTTTATTGCTGCGTGGAGAATTTCCCCGAGATAGTTTTCTAATGTTTACGTATATTTACAGGATAATCGCGATTAGAGGGATGATTTTGAATCGTTTCATCGTGAATCAAGTGAATGATTATCTTTGACCAATTGCAGGCGGGATAATGCTGTAGTATCCCAGATTATATAACGTTCCCGTAACAACGCGTTCCTCTCATCAGGAAATCCCGCTCGTCCTGAGAACAAAGCTTAACCATCGTCTGACTACGTGCAGTGATTAAAATGTCACTTTTGAGTTGCCGTTGTTCTGTACTATCAACCACGTGAATCGCTCTTATCGCTGTTCCATTCTAATGTTTACGCCAAGAACATTTTCGACTGTTATTATTAACGTAGCTAATTTGTAGACTATGTTTTAATCATAGGTTAATTTTTGCTATTTCCTGGCTTGCTCGAAATTATAACGGTTATTTACAAAATTAATTATTCGATCGGTTGTAATTAAAAGCGCGATCGACGCATATGTTGTGCGATTGTCGTGAGGATAATATTAATTTGATGATATATATATTTTTCAAGCCTTCGACAAATCTAATGAAAAAATAGAAAGGATTATTTTGTCATAATAATAGAAATATAAATTATGATTTAAAAAAACTTCAGGACAATTTGCCTTTTATTAAAAAAATAATATTTATTCGAGCTTAATCATCAAATCACGGATACAATTATTCACGAAAAATGTAGATGTATGATAAAAATCTATTGAAAAATCATATTAATATGTTCAATATGATTTTTATGTTCAATATTATGATTGTTATGTTTATATGTTCAATATTATTTTTTTGTTCAAAAAGTCAGTTTTGCATTCCGTAATTTTCGCTGCAACTTGCACGTGTAGACTAGGCCGTAACAGTTACGGCGAGTCGCCCTTATTTTTAGCTTCGCGTGCCTCTCTATACAGAGTTTGATAACAGAAATATAATTATCGGATGACCACAAAGTGCAAGAGACCTACATTAACGCGCAGAAGCTTGTGTAATAGGATTTGTAGACGCGCGAACTTTATCCAATATGCAGCTTTTGTTGCAAACAAATGCCCGCGTTCCATGAACAGTTTAGTTAACGTTAAACGTTAACAAAGTCTTACATTATGCTTATACGTTATGCGGTATCGACTTCTCATTTTTTGATCTCAGTTTCCTTAAGCGATGTTTTCTAATGCGCAACATTTCTTTATTAGAAAAAATTTTTAGATTTCCTAGCTATTTTAATTAATTTGAATTTTCTAAAAATCATGCTTTCAATAATTTGCTCGATGAGCTAAAGAAAGAACTAAGCTAAAGAAACTCCATCTTTTTAATTTTGATTTTCAAACTTTCTTACTTCGACGGATCAAAAATTATTATAAATGTTACTTATACATGTCTGTATTTATCATCATGTTGCATTTATTTCGCCGATTTGTGTATCAAAGAACACGTTTTCTTCACGCGATCGGTCACAGGAATAATCTCGACCTGCACGAAAAGCGCGGAATGAGAGTCAAGTGAAAAATTTACGAATTGATATGAAACCGGCATGAAATGGATCGACACGTATGGCATGGCAAAATTCGGCAGTAGTCGAATTATAAGAATGTCACGACCGGCCTCGACCGAAAATAGTGCAACAAGTGCGGTCGCGAAGTTACGATCGTGGCACTACGAATATCGTATTAGAAATTTCTGTAAGCGCGTTATTTCGACGAGTTTATTTCTCACGAGCACTGTTTCTTTAACCTCGCGCAATAACATCGGTGCTCTGGCGCTTATCCGTTTATTCGACGGATTTTCTTATCTCGTTTGCCGAGTGAGTTCACCGCTTCATAGTGTTTCATGTTAATTCCGCTCGAAATTTTCCAGCTCCGACAGTCTGGAACAACCGGATGATTTATTTAACTTCGGTTTAGATTGTTTTGGTAGCAGTGAGAAACTCGTTCTTGTGCTTCCTATAGAATTTAGGAAACATCGTCAATGGAAATAACATGCAACCGTTAACTGATAATATTGACAAGAAAATTTATTTTTACTTTTTTAGTTATTTAAGAAAATATATTATTTCAAGTACCTAAGAATGAAGGTATTTGCTAGGTAGTGTTTATCTCACGAATTAGTTTGCAAGAAGCATATTATTCTTAAGTTATTAATAAATTAAGAAAGAAATTTTATACTGATCTTTTACACTAATTTTCATGCTTTTATTAAGAGTATTATTTCTTTTTTTAAAGAATTAAAATTAATTGAAAACTATTAATATATTGATTGTTTGTTTGATAGCAAAAAATGCGACAGTGATATATTCTGAGCAACTTTCCACACGGAAAAAACACTTTTGCTGGCAAATCTAAAAATTTGACCAGATACAGATCTGAAAATAATTTTGTTGGCCCATCAAAATTATTTTGTAAAACACTTAAATATGATGATAAAACTGCAAATGTGAATACTGCAAAAATGTTTGATCTTCTAACAATTTGGACATCGTATATAATATTTTTGAAAGCCCAACAAAATCGTTTTCAGATCTGTATCTAAATTTTTAGATTTGCCAGCAAAAGTGTTTTTTCCATATATGATTAAATATTTATGTGAATTTAGGAGAGAGAGAGAGAGAGAGAGAGAGAGAGAGAGAGAGAGAAAGAGAGCACTAGTTAATTTTCTAGAAAAATTTATAGGAAAAGGATGGTTACAGCGATAGATGGTACAGCTGTTCCATGTTCAATGTACGCACCGAAGCGTACATCGCTTTGTCAAATTTTCACACAATAACATTTGAAGCGTCGCTTCGCTTTATTCGGAATATCGATTGGTACCGTTTCTATTGGCTTTACATATGGCAGGAAGCTTTTAACTTTCTAGCGTTGTAGATTCATTGCACGTTCGCAGCGTTTCTTCCTTGTCGTAAAACGTGAGTCTTGCGTAATAGAGAAAATTTAGAGAACGATTTCGTCTAAAGCGTAGTTACTTGCATATAGTAACTCTCGTAACAGAATGACATTAATATCAAATATTACTTTATTGAATCAAAAGTACTCAGTACTTTTGGAGATAATCACATGAAGAAATTAAAACATGTTCCAATTTCTGAGTAATTTCTAGGCTAGTTGCTGACCAGTATTATCTAATAAAAATTTTGTGATCAGTTATTGGATAGTTACTGTCCAGTACATTCAAAAGAATAAAAAAAAGAATAAAAACTGGCCTAGTTTCTAGTGAGTAACCAATTTTTCTTATATACTTTTTTACTCGAATATATACATAATGTTATAAATCGGCAAATATCTAAGTTGTATATTACACGTATAAATTTTTTTAAGCCTCAGATATTTTAGTTGTAATTTTGACAATAGTTAATCTTTGTTTTAATAAACAAAATATTTAAAACAATTGAAAATTTTATTTTCAGTGCCGATGGTAATTACGAGGTGACCATTATGACTAAAGCGATTTTGCATCACACGGGGAAAGTCGTGTGGAAACCACCGGCGATCTATAAATCATTTTGCGAGATCAACGTGGAATACTTTCCCTTCGACGAGCAGACTTGTTTTATGAAATTTGGTTCGTGGACTTACGATGGTTATACGGTAAGTATTGCAAAATATAAGATTTAAGTTAATCAAAATTACATTGTTATTTTATAATATAAATTACATTGTTATCTTATAGTTTTTATTGTAAAAACCATAAAGTTGCTTGAGAAATATCTATATAAAAATAATTTAGTTTCTAAGAGTGGTATTCACAATTAGTTCTTATATTCCAACAAATAAGATGATCATAAACTTACTTAAAACTTATTATTTAAAACGATCTTAAATATAAGAGCAAATTATGAATATCAACCTAAATTTTTAGTTACTTTATTGTTTAATAAATAATAATAATAATGTACAATTAAGAAGATTGTAGAAAAAATACTGCAAAAAGACATTGAAAATCGAATAGAAATTATAACGCAGAATTACGCTGAATGCAATTTTGTAGAAATTGCGAAGATCTCTACCAATAATAAAACTCTGAAATTTGCAATCTCTTACGTATAACTCAGGAGAGGATTTGCGTGGAATATTTTATTTATTGCAAGCTTAAATATAAACAAACGTTCTAAATTTTTTCAAAAATATTGAAGATATTTTGTCCATGATAATATTTTTCAATGATAAATATTTGTCTCTGTAGGCAAAAATAATTTAAGTAATCTTAAGTATATATATATATATATATATATATATATATATATATATATGAGATTTGTATTAAATTACATCCATATTTTCATGAAAAAGTCAGACTTCTGTATTTTATTAACAAATTATAAGTTTTATATATATGAAATTGTATTTTCTTTAATTTATGTATGAAAAATATATTAAGTATTATTATTATTATATTTGTATTGCATATACATGAACTGAAATTAATTTGTAACGATAAGTATACAATTCCTAAAAAATTTTTCAATTATTATTTTGTAAACATCATTTCATTATATGCATTTTAATTATATTTAATTTAACAAAATTTTAAGTGTTACAAGAAAATTGGATATTTTTATTTTAAGGAATGAGTTATTATAATTTCTATAAAAATAAATTTTAAAGAATGCAAATATGTATTTATCTATACAGAGTCTAAAAATTTATATTAACGGATTTTTTGTACGTAAGCTATTATATTTATTTAAATATAGCTGCATATTTTTTCATTATATTAAAGAGTTAAAGAAAATGACAAATTTGTAATTAAAGCAATTCAATTGTGACAAAATATAAATATATCTAGCTATAAGAAATATTTAGAGCTTCCTCGATTGGTTAAATTAACCAGTCTTATCTCTCTGTCTATGTTTTAGTCTCATTACGTTCTAAAAAGAAACAGAAGAGCTGTAATCTTCCGGATAACTTTATCCGACAGCTAATTAGAAGTAGAAAAATCGCGCATTAGTACGCTAAATTGAATATTTAAAAACTGTAATGCTTCGTGGATATTTCTTTTAAACACTAATTGCATATTTTTTTTTAATTTTGGGATTCTGCAAAATGATCTCTGTAATTGGCCGTAAACTAATTAATTTATCTTGTAAGTAATGTGACGTTTTTTTATTATTTTAAATAAAAGAAAGCTATAAAATAACTTTATATTTCTCCTTATTTTATACGGATTCTTTCTTTATCTTTTAATAAAAAATCTCTTTACTAATATAATATCGTAAAGTACAAGATACAAGCAAATTTAGTCTCTATATTATTATTAAAATTATCCAATAATTATTATACCTTTTAAATATTTTTCATTGATATTTACAATTTATGCAATAAAAGTTACATGCAACATTCCGACGATATTCTTTTTTATGCGTTCTTACTTTAGTAAAAACTTAGTGCGCGGAATATAACAAATTCATGTGTGTGTACATATATATATATATATAAAAGAGAGAAAGCAGTTCACGCGTTGATGAAACGTTACAATTCGACGATTACAACACGCGGCGCCTGTTTGTCTCGTCCATCGCATTTTCCTTCGCGCTCGGTCCGACAGGCGAGCTCCCTTCACAGACTGACGGATATATCCGTCACTGACAAATCCGCCTGTCTGCGAGAGTTTTACCGCTGTACAGCACCGCAGTACACGGATATAAATCCCACGTCTGTGCTAGGATAAGCCATTTCGACAGAGGAGCTCGCCCGCTAGCCACTTCGAAAACACACCAGTGCCGCCAGTGATCAACCCTGCATCCACTTGCACGGCGGATAGCTTCCGTTTCCGCGCTTCGGTTTCAATTTCCCCTTATCGGCATGTCTCGCGTGCGGATCGGGAGTATTTTCCATCGCGAGAAAGACGTCGGGGGCGATCCGGAATGGTCGAGAATAGAACGGCCGTAAAATTCTTAAGCCATGATTCGGATCGAGCAACGAAAGATAGCCAAGATAGTCTGATATTTCAATTTTCCATGCCGATGTAAATCTCACATATCACTCGCGATGTCGATAAATCAACGTAAATAGTTATCGATAACTATCGTTAATATAAAAACGATATAAATCATTGTTACGCTCAACGATTGAAATATGATGTGAAAATTTTAATTTTAATTTTAATTTTTAACCTTTTTAAATATAAATATCTCGATAGAAAATACTGTGGAATAGCTTTTTAAAAAAGCGACATTTTTTTAGTCCTATTATTCAAGGCTTAGCACAGTTTTTATAGAAATGACGACGACGATGGCTTATATAATTGCTGCTAACTTTATTCTATTTTAGAGAAGAATGTTCAACGGGATGTTCAACGATGTTGAAAAAAGTTGAAATAGGTCGTTAAGCCGTTACATTGAATTTTTTTATAACTCAAATTTAAAAAAGATAAACCTTGATTCTCCTTCGAACGAGAATTGGAATTGAAAAATCAGGAAATGAATCCGATTAAAGCAGCGCGACGAGAAAATGCGCGCGAAAGGCGCAGTGAACGAGCAAACGATTGCTCATCGAACTATCGACAGATCTCGAAAGTGGATCCAAGGAGGATCATCCAGCGAAACTCCAATGACGGTCGCGATTTGGCTTTCCAGACCTTATTCCGATTCCGCAGACTTTGAGATAGCCAAGACCCCAATCCCGTGCGATCATTAGAGGTATCCAATTTCTTCCGTTCGCTTTCCTTTCGCTCCTTTTCTTGTCACATCTTCTCTGCTCTTTCTCTATCTTTCTTTATTTTTAAACAATCGCATACCTCGAGAATCGACTGTACCGGGGGATGAAATGGATTTGGGCGACGACACTGCACAACGGGTCGAGGGAGTTCCTCGTAGCATGGAGCACAAATATATATAAGGACGTTTCGGCCAGTTATAGATTTTCTGGTGAAATTGAAACTGAATCGAATTTTTCTCAGCGGCTTGTTTTATAATATCAGACTTGTAAATATATAAAACGCAAATGAAAATTTTCGGAAATAAGGTTTCTAGAATTTAGAATCAAGTGAAGATTTTGCTATTTGTACAAGTTTAAATTGAGTGCTTGATTTTTAGTTTGATATTTTTCATATTTATAATTAAAATTTAATTTATTTAATCAATTTTATCTTTATAATTAAAAGTTGTTAATTTTAATCTTACGACGATAAACAGCTGAGATAAATTTTAATTTCTAGTATTTGTACTTGAAACAAAGCGCACGCGAGAGAGAGAGAGAGAGAGAGAGAGAGAGAGAGAGAGAGAGAGAGAGAGAGAGAGAGAGAGAGAAAGAGAAGTGCTCCGGAATGTTCTGTATATCCATTTCTTCAGACTGCAAGTAGATATATATCCACAATACACTCTTGAAAGTCAACCGCGAGATGTTATTTATCGCAAGGGAGAAAGTGTCAGAAATGTCTTTGTGTAAAAGTCGCGGAGTCCATAAATCCCAAGACGCGGCAGTTTAAGCTACTATGACGATTCCGGTTCTTTCGAGCTATTGTCTTCCTCTGATTCGAACGACGCGAAACTGTATTCTCGCATTTATACGTCTCTCCTTTCTTCAACATTTCGCATATAAAACATTTCGAAACAACAATGTAGATGCAAATTGTTGCTATATATTGTTATGTATGTTATATTTCCGGTAAATATTCTTGTTCTTACCTCTTTCTCGTCATAAAATATTAAACATTTTATTCGATAATCGGATATCATTTGTCATTTTATGATGAATCAATTTCAGTTCATAAAAGCCGTTAATCTAAGTGATTGTCAATTACAGAGTAATGTGTACATTAATGTACTCTTACATGTAAAATTATGTCATACATAACCATCTATCTAGCTCCTGCTACAAGCGATTATCGAAGCACCGAAGCACCGATTAGACAATATTAAGATAACAATCTTTGGGCACTCGAGGTGTTTGTGTTCGTTGATTTATCTCCTATCGGTGTGTTTCGATTATGTAACCGCATTAAACTACTGAGCAATTGGGGATTAGAATGCTAGATGGAGTGGAATAACAATTCGGATTTAGCTAGTGCAGTTTTGGATTAGGCCTCTGATCATTTCAATGACGCGTAGTTTGAAAGCCAAGGATTCGTTCCCCGAAGATTAGTTAGATTACGAATTTTGCGATGGATTACGGTGTTATTGTAAAGAAAGATGCATTGAACCATGTTTATATACTACTGTGAACATAAATGCACATTATTTATAGTTAAAAACTACCAATGATAACGACATATATATATTAAAATAAAAATAGGAATCATTCAATTTAAGAATTCTTTAATTTAAATTATTTGATGTAATTTCATCAAGAAATTAGTAAAAAATTGTAAATCATTTCTTTTTTTATGGTTTTGAAGCTTCGTTCTGAATGTAAAATTATAAAAATAAATTTAATAGTTGAGTATTTTTTACTTCTCGAATAAAATAGCTTTTCTCCTGGCACAAAAATAATTTTTGTAATTTTGTAGTATATTTTTTGTGCATGATATTCCAAACAGAGAAAGAAATTAAAAAATATTTATGAAATGAAAATATTTAAAAAATTAAAATTTAATTATTCTAATAATAAATAGTATGTTCTATTTTATAATTTTAACTTTTACTATTAATATAATTTACAATTGTAATGATAAAAATTATTTTTTAGCCGCTGACAACATGCAAATATCACAGAACACGAGAGTTTTACGCGGTACTAAATATCCAGATTGTACTAAATATGCTGATGTAAAGTATAAATTTATTTTAATAATATAACGCATGTGTTTTGTGGCAATGCGTGTTTTAAGATAAAATATTCATACGTAGTATGTATTTGCGTGCAAGGTATATATTATATTATGTCAACATTAAACAAAGTTCAAAAGCGACGAAACCTCAATGTTGAAACATTACGCGGAAAACATTTTGCAAAACATTCTATGCTACAAAACATCCTATATTCGTTCAAAAATAATTATTTGTTAAATTATGATTGTTATTAGTTATTAGTTAAAAAGAGTTGTGCCGCTATACAGTTGGTTGATTCTATCAGAGAAAGTAAAGTTTGTAACTGTATCTGGCAACAAACAATCTCTCTCTCTCTCTCTCTCTCTCTCTCTCTCTCTCTCTCTCTCTCTCTGTGCGTTTAAAAACGTCGATTTTTGATACATCGCGCGCGCGATGTCCGATTCCCGGATTCCCGATTCGATTCACGGTTGGTTGTTCTCGCCATGTTCGCAGGTCGATCTGCAGCACCTCCTGCAGACCGAGGACTCGAATCAAATCGACATCGGGATCGACCTGACCGACTATTACATCTCCGTCGAGTGGGACATCATAAAAGTGCCTGCCGTGAGGAACGAGGCGTTCTACATATGCTGCGAGGAGCCCTACCCCGACATCGTGTTCAATATCACCCTGCGCCGCAAGACCCTCTTCTACACGGTGAATCTGATAATACCGTGCGTGGGCATATCCTTCCTGTCGGTGCTGGTGTTCTACTTGCCGAGCGACAGCGGCGAAAAAGTCTCCCTGTCGATCTCGATACTCCTCTCGTTGACGGTGTTCTTCCTGCTGCTGGCCGAGATAATACCGCCCACGTCGCTGACGGTGCCGCTCCTGGGCAAATACCTGCTGTTCACGATGGTGATGGTGACCGCGTCGGTGGTCGTCACGATAGCCGTGCTGAACGTGAACTTCCGCTCGCCCGTTACCCACCGTATGGGCAAGTGGGTGCGGGTATTATTCATCCAGGTGCTGCCGCGCTTTCTTTTAATCAAGCGGCCGAAGAAGGACGACTACGACGACGAGGATCAGAGTAGAAATGGCATCGGGATCGGCGTGGGCGACATCGACGACGATGGCGTCGACGACGACGAGGACGACGACGACGAGGACGATGTCGAGACGGCGAACGGCAAGCCGCCGGAGGGCATCCTCACCGATGTGTTCCATGTTCCAGAGACTGATAAGTACGACACGTACTACGGCAAGAGGTTCAGCGGGGAGTACGAGGTACCGCCGCACGGTCTGCCACCGCCAGCGGCGAGGTATGACCTCAGCGCCGGCGGCACCGTCAGCGTCGCACCCTGCTTCGAGGAGCCCTTACCCTCGTTGCCACTGCCGGGGGCGGATGACGACCTCTTTGGGCCAGCTAGCCCTGGTTACGCTCACGAGGACGTCAGCCCCACCTTCGAGAAGCCGTTGGTACGCGAGATCGAGAAGACCATCGACGATGCCCGCTTCATCGCTCAGCATGCCAAGAACAAGGACAAGTTCGAGAGCGTAAGTATCACGTTTAAGTCTTCACTCTAACGTCGAGATCACCGTATATATGGATAGTGTCACCGTGTTCAAGTGATAAAATTACGATTAAAATGAATTCTATTGTATTTCGTTTGTTACGACTATATACGGAGTACGATGTCAAACGACGCGAAAAATTATGCGAACTTTTAATATCTGCATTATGAAGACAATTTTTCTCTTTCGCGCGTATGTTGGAGCGTTAAAACGCTGAAGATTACCTTTTCATTCATTCTCACCGATAAATAACCGTAGAATTAAATGTAGCCGTCGTATAATCCAAACGCATGACCTATATATTCATCAGTTTAAACTTTGCGAAGAAAATTTACTAAGGATTTATAATCTGTCCATTAATTGACTAAGAGCGATCTTTAGTGTGATAGAAAAAATATACACTATTGGAGGACGGTGACACACCAGAGAACCAATTTATTTTATTAATGTGTAACTGCGGAAACAATCCCGCGTGATTTCTTGCTGTTATCATTGCAAATATGACTGATAGGGATTAGTCGAAAACTTTAATCGCGTATTCAGCGCGCTGTGCGCGGTTCGTGCGTTCGATAATCGCGAGAGCCGCATCGATTCTGGATCAAGAGATCAGCGAGACTCACAATACGCGTGATGGATCACTTTTGCCTCAAATGTGTTTCGGGAAACCGCGATCTCCGGATTATCACCCCAGAGGGATTGAGACTGGTGCGTTTGACACGGTCGAATTCGTAATTCGCATGTGGTTGTTTCTATCGCCGCTTGCGCAAATTTCAATGTTTAGGACAATTAATATTAATTTGAAAATAACAGAGAAGCAGCACTGGCATAAGAATAATATTTTGATCTCTTATATAATAAAATATCTATGCTTTAAACTTATTACTTTGTCATGTAATGTTACGCAATATGCAGTTTATTTTGTTTACAGCAGCGATTGTTAAGTCGAGAACCAAAAGGCAATTTTTAAAGCATAATTGGGAAAAAGCGTCTTCGATTTCTCCATCTATTTGTTCCTTTTTTTTCATGTAATTTTGTTTTTTCAAAAACGAGTTACCTGTAAAGAACTATCTAGTCAACTCAAAGTCACTAATTTATATAAAACTATACATATAGATTGTCTCAAGAGACGTGAATAACGATACGCTTCATTCGTGCCCTATCGCCCTTTAAAGGTGTGACGTCTGACCTTAAAACCAAACGCCCACTTTTTCACGTAACTTTTAAGCTGTATAAAGCAAAGGGAAATGTTTATGAAAGTTTGTGACGACCGGCAAACTTGCTTTAAACATAAACGTGCTTTAAATATAATATAATTAATAAAAATATTTAATAATAGCCAGCTACTAGCAAAAATTTCTTCGTGTTGTACAGATGACAGTTTTATATACATTATTAGTTAACAATATATATGCTTTTTTATTACCAACTAAATAGCGTGTCAATAATTTCTCAAAGGGAATATTACTTGCAAGTGTTCAAAATAATATATAAAAGACAACTCAAACGTAAGGTAACTTAAAAGAAATTGAATTGTAGCGTAACTTTTTAATGAGCACATCTTAATCGCAGTTAGTTTGTAAAATCACTGGTAGTAATGATTTTTGCAAAACATTAAACATTCCATAGCGCGATATACAGTGGCAACTTTGTTCCTCCCATAGTTACGAGCAACAGTGATTTGTATATCGCACAGTTTAATGCGCTATTGAGGGGAAGGATTACCGTACATTTTATTGCGCTACATTTCGGTACGATGGCGGTGATTTCCGATCGTAATACGTACGTCCGTCATTATCGCGATACATGGATGATAGTAACATTGCTCATATCGTACGCAACTACCTTTGTAATTGTGCACAATATCAGTGCAATGAAATATCTCCCGTTATCAGCGAGTTCGCGTAACGCCGTAAGAGGATTATTGACTTTCATTATACAAGGAGCCATAGTGAATGACATAGAAATGTATTTGTCTATTTATTAGGCTCGAAGTGACGCCAGATTAAACAGACAAATTTGCAGATTATTAATGGAGTAGAGCAGTTGTATTAAACTGACTCATGCGATCCTAAGACGCAAAAATTTGCAAAATTAATGTAAGCTCTTAACAATCAATAAGTTTTTCGATTTTTAAGAATACATTTATAATATTTACGATGAAAAAGATTATGAAAAAAATAATAGATTGTTTTAAATTAGAAGTAATACGAAAATTTTTTCGGCGGTTTAGAACTTGGATCAAAAATTATTTAAATATAAAATAGAAATGTACTTTAATAGAAATGTAATTACGAAATAATGAAAAATCTCAATTTTTCTTATATAAATACTTGAAGTATTTAAAATGATTTATGTAAAATTTTAGTGTAGAAATGTAGAGATTAATTATTCTGTAAATAAAAATTAAATGTTTATGAAGTATATAAATTCTGAAATTAAAATCGTCTAAGAGAATTACGAAACAGCTTTTGATTTTGTAATGACAATATTTGTTGACGTTAAACATCATGGTTTATGTGCGACTGTCCAAATTACTCTATACATACAATTTGTTTAGCGTGACCCAGATTCTCGTATTTTAGGGGAATCACAAATCGGTTTCTTGCGGTATTTCGGATTTTATAGCGTAGAACGTATCGCGACCCGACTCAAACGCGTATACTCGAGAGATTTGGAAATCTCCTTCGTAAAATTCGAAGAAGCGTCAACTCCGCCGGGTCTCGACGATAGACATAATCCGTAGCAGCAGCCATGAAATAACGGCACTGGAAATATTGGAGAAGGCTGAGGCTTAAACAAAATGGAGAGATCTCGTTTTTTGGCTGCGCCTTTTCGCACTTTTCGCATTTACTATACGATTCTATCAAGCGTGCAATAAAGATACGATATTCTTATATTCATATTGACCGTCATCTGGCTCGCTTTATAAAACAAAATGCATTCACAGAAATGTTTGGAATGAAAGCACCGACAGAATATATGACTCGCAATTTAGAGCGTTTGAAAATGGTTAAATTTTTAACATTTTTTTCATCAAATTACCCATATTTACTTGGCAGAAATGTCGAACAATTTTTATCATCATTTTTACGTTTCAGATATGATGAGCATATTTTTGAGCATATTTTTATAATAGCTGTAAATTAAAAATATATTTTGTATTTTTAAGAAGAATTATAATATTTTATTATTTGCTTTTTTACATGTGCTTAACATCCGGAACCCCCCTAAGTCTGTTCTCTTCTTAATTAGAAAATTTTGAACGTTTTAATATCGTCTTTAATAAAGATCGATTCAAACTTTACGAGAAATGATTTTGTATCCAGTTTCCGCAAGTTTTGGGTCATCCTGTACCGCTCGCCGTATCGTTCACCTAAATTGGAATCTCGTGGTTCCGGATACGATTTGATTTCCGGATATGTAGCTTGCCAGGATGGATTTTCAGATATCCTGATATCGCGGCAAGCCAAGCTCAATGAGGCTTCACTTAAAATCATTCTCGATGTCGCGCACGTTACTTATTCGAGTATACGATGGGGAACGCATTGCGGCAGAACCCTGTTCATTGCCAAATGCGTCTGTTTTGCGGCAAGTATATATGTACATGGTGCGGAACAGAAGGTATTCATTTCAGAAAGTATCATTTATTTGCAAAATTAGAATCCGATGTAGATGAAATTTAGATAGATATTATTTATTCCGTGTTTTTGGCATTAAAAGGATTTATAATTTTAACGATACAACATAATATTATGTACGAATATTTTTTGTTACTAGCTTAACAAAGCATGACAATATTATTTTAAAGAACAGATTAGAAAGAGCATTACTACGGTAGATTAAATCTTAGGTATCTAATAATTTTTTTTATCGAATTTGTATCTATAAATTTGGAACAAATGTTTATGTTGCTACTACTATTTTTAGCGGATTTTAAACGCAACAATTCAAAGCATAAGAGCTAAATATTATTTTAAATTATATAAGTTTTAATTTATTCAATCTGTCTGGTAATATTTATTTTTATTTTCTCATTGTTATCTTGTTATTATTATTATTATTCCTATTTAAAAAATTCTTATTTAAATTCCTATTTATTCCTATTTATTATTCCTATGTTATTATTATTATTCCTTTTTAAAAAATTCTTCAACATTTTTAATTTTGTTTTCTTTCTTTATTTTAATAATTTTCCTCATCCAGCATGTGAAAGAAATTTATCCGAATTTAATTCGCGAAAATGTTGTAGCGTTTTTCATAGGAAAATTTGTTTTCTATTTTATTTGATTTTATTTCACATTCATTTCAGAATTGCCGATATGAAGCTTTTTGCAAAATGCAAATGTGAAAATCATTTCAAAAAAATATTTCTCTTATATTTATTAATTCAGTTATACGTTGTAAAAAGGCTGTATGAAACGTTATCCTATTCGTACACCCTGTATAGAATAATGCGCGTGGGTCTATGGTAAATGCATTATGTGCTGTGTATGTTGGTATAATAACGTATATACGTTATGTAGGAACGTCCTTAAGTATACGTGCATGTACAGCATGTAAATGCATTTGCATATACACGCAGAGGTGGGGGGGAGTGATGCAGCAGCCAATCCTGTTGTTGTAGTAAAGTTTTGGCTCGATTTTGATAGAAATGCATAATGCTACCATCCCGCGACGTAAAATCACACGTGATTGCAAAAGAGATTGAGATGATCTTTTTCTGTCGAATAAAATGATGAAAAAAAGAGACACCATCGAAATCATAAAAAATTAAATCCCGAATAACCAGATGTAGTGAAAGAGGTTATTACAAAGTAGTTAAACATTAATATACGAAAATCGACGTTAAAAGGATTTTACTCTTTAATATTATTAATATTAATGCATTTGTACCGAACAATTTTTTTATCAGTCCTTTTAACTTAACCATTGTTGCGTAATCATCGTATTTGCCGATATTAATGTTTTATCAATCGCTTTTATTTATATCCCGACACGCAACGCATAGAAGCGTAGTCATTCTGCCGCGGCACGCTGGTTTATACAGCGTCGGCGGTTAAGCGGATGCCGACCCTACGAAGCGAGATCACGCGCTAAAAGTGCTCTCAGGGCGAGCGATGTTTCCCCGTCAGGCTTTTGCGACGCGGCAGAAAGAGAAAGAAATACGAGGGGAGGAAATGGTGATAGAAGTGGGTAGCGAGTTCTATACACCGGCGCGGTGCATTGTCCTCGTCGAAGAGGTATCATAAAGGTATTGGGTGACTGTTTTATCGTCTCCGGCTCTCCCCCCCCTCCCCCTTATCGTACTGGGAATCTAAGGAAGCCAATACATCCCCTTGGCGCGCGTGGGATCGATCACCCCGTTCCCTCCCCCGTAACCAAGATCCGCGCGCTCGAGGAGAGTGTTCCGGCGGATCACGCGGTACACAATGCGTCTTTATAGCGTCGTATACAAAGTAAGTCGCGTGATGGATACGCCCAAGTTGTTGATACTAAAACATGCGCGCGGGACTCCCCGCGCGATCCAGAAGATCTCGTCGTCTTTACGAGACCCATACGTGACACTTTTGTGTCGCGTTTCTTTCGATGCGCGCCATAGGTGAGGCTAAGCTGCTGGATCAGCGTTTGAGGGAGGCGCGTGATTGAAGCGATTTTCGCGTCGCATCGCTTGCAAAGAGCCGAGAAGATATCGTACAGCGAAAGTCGTGTTCTTATCTTATATTATGAAATCGAGAGACGACTAATCGTGACTCGATTCTTTTTCGATTGTTTCCCCAGGTGGAGGAGGACTGGAAGTATGTCGCGATGGTGCTCGACCGGATCTTCCTTTGGATCTTCACGCTGACTTGTGTACTCGGCACGGCGTTTATTATCCTACAGGCGCCAAGCTTGTACGATACCACAAAGCCGATCGACATCAAGTACAGTAAGATCGCCAAGAAGAAGATGATGCTGATGAACATGGGCCCCGAGGAGGACTAGTCGACGATCCCGCGCGGCCCGGTGCCGCGTCCGCAATGGCGGCTGCTCAATCGTTGTCGGCGTCGTCGGCGTCGTCGGCGGCGTCATTCACGTCGTCATCGTCGCCGTCGTCATCATTGCCATCGCCGTCGTCATCGCCGTCGTCGTCGCCGTCGCCGTTGTTGCCGTCGTTGTCGCCGCCGCCGTCGTCGTCGCCGGCGCCGCCGCCGTCGCCGCTGCCGTCGTCGTCGTCGTCACCGCCGTAGTCGTCATCGCTGTCGTTGCCGTTGTCGTCGTCGCTGTCGTTGCCGTTCCCCGCGGCCGCCCATCATCGAAACTGCCCATTTTCGCGTCGACGTGGAAGAGGAACCCTCTCTCGATCGCCGGTGCCAAAGACACGCGGTCCCAAACAACTCCAAGGATGGACATGCATGTGAGGGGGATGCGACGGGACAAGCAGGTCACGAACGAGTGATCCTTCCGGGTAAATCCGCGGAAGCGTTTCCCCTCCTCAAAGAGGGCGGATCGGTTGAACTTTAGTCCGATTACCCTTCGGAATGGAGATAAGGGCGTACGACCGCATGGTACACGAGAGTAAGCGAGCTTTCGTGACGGGATGAGATAGCGAGATAGAGCGCGCATCTGTACGCGTGTGTTTGTATGTGTGCAGGAGAAACAGGAAGCGGAGGAGTGAAAGGGAACGAGAGGGGAGAGAATGGAAGAGAGAGAGAGAGAGAGAGAGAGAGAGAGAGAGAGAGAGAGAGAAAGGGAGCGTGATAAAGCAAGCGAGCGAGGTTGAGAGTACGAGAGGGTTGGGCGAGAGAGAGGTGAAAAAGTGCCAAATACGCGAAAAACACGCGCACCGTATTTTTGTAAATCTGGTTTCATACGTAAGGCTAGAGTCGTGCGGCGAGACCTCGAACTGCCCGAACTGCCCATTTTATATAAGAAGACGTTTACAGCGCGGAGAGGAGGATGCGTTATACACCGTATTGAGATAACACACGCGTTCACACTATACATACGTATACATCGCACACGTTCGGCATATACATATTACCTACATACATGTACCAGCACCAGTACAAGTCAATCCCCCATATACGCGACGTACTTATATACATATTTACACGTACTTGGGGGAAGATACACGCGTCCATTTTTTTTCGGTACATCGCGGGACACGGTGCGAGAAACTTTTTTCACGCGCGTATTCGCGTTGACACGGCGAAGGGGAATCTTCCTCGAGAAATCTGAACGAGTCCCTCCCACCCCCATCTTCCAACAGGTTTCCGCAAAATTTTTTATCTGTACCCTACTCAAGCCTAGTACCCTCAACATTATGCACCCGAATTTTCATCAGACCAACACAGCCGGGAATATTCTACGAAATCCGCCGATCTACCATCGATCGATCATCGAATCATCGGCGTTTTTCTTTCGAGATAGCGATCGCCACTCGATATGGATATCAACGCGAGAATGAATGACCCGACATTCGAGTAATTTACACGAGCGGCCAATTATCCAAGCAAATTATCCAGTTGATCGATTATTCCAACGTATCGAGTGGCCCGGACAGCATTCAAGCGCCTGACGAGAGAGGCATGACTACCGGGAATAATTGATTGGCAAAATAATTTGCGCGAGGCGTCCACTCACCGGCTTGTCCCATAATTAATGCCACTGATTAATGGTGATCTCCGGACAGATCGTATCCTGGACGCTTACCTTTGCCGTGTAACGCGCGCATCCAAAAGTCGCGGTTGAGGGGTTGGGAGGCTGGAAGAGAATCGCGAGAGGAACAAGCGTAAATATCGAGTAACAACCTTGCGAACAACTGCCAATTTTAGACGCGGTCGCTGTCTAATCTATTTAGTCGTCTTGTAAGGGAGAGAACGTCACGATAAGCGACGTCAGATAAAAGATGGTCGATGGCGGATGAATAAAACGGATAATGGCGATAGGGTACGCAGCGCGTGCCAAAAAGCGGTTTCAGACACGAGCCAGCTCGTCCACGTGCCAAAAGGTTCGATCGAAATATTTCGTTGACCCTTTCTTCGATATTCTTTATCCTCACCTTTCTTTGTCCCGAGAAAAAAGCCTGTTTTATTACGACCGTCGTTCATTCCTCGGAATTCGTATCCATGAAATAAATTTCGTAATTATAAGAAAATTATAAGAAATTATAAGAAATTATAGAAATTTTATGGAAATTTGCTTACACATAACGATGACTCGCGCTTGACCGAATAAATAATCATTGTGAATAAATAATGCTGACGTCATAACCATGCGGAAAATTAGCGAAGTTTATGGATACGATATCAATATATATTTATTTCGAATATGGAAGATTTTTCTGGTAACGAATATGTATAGGTATTTTCTGAGAGTTATTATTTCAGTCGATAATCCACACTGTTAATTTGCATCGTTAAAACAAATTGACGGAGTGCAATGAACACAATTAATTATTAATCGTAATGTTGAAAAAGCAGCGAAATTCTCAAAAAAACAGATACGAATTAACATTCGCGCGAGCAACGCCGTTTATTAATTATCTCCACGCGAGCATTCGTCGTCACAAAAACAGAGAGCGAGTTCCATTTTACTCGTATATTATGAAGTACGAGGGGACTGAAGCTGGCTCGTCCGGAGCCATGAACGTTAGTCATGGATCGTAATTCACCATTAATCTCTCCTTCGGCTTCCTCTCCTCGATCGCAGTTGCGTCATCGATCGCTGCTGCGTGTAATTTCTTCTTTTTGCCGCATTTACAGCGCGGATCAATACAGACAGCGTGCTCGCGATAAGACGAGAGGAAGGCAGAGAGAAAGAGGAACACAATCCAGACGAGATGAGGGACGCAAGAAAGCTTTTCGACGCCTCTGTGTGTGTGTGTGTGTGTGTGTGTGTGTGTGTGTGTGTGTGTGTGTGTGTTGTGTGCGTGTATATGTGTGTGTATGCGCTCACATCGTCGCGATCGGTCGACGTAGTCTCGTCAAGAGCGTTCCGACGTCTCTCATGGGGAGAAGCGGGGTGGCGAGAGGGAGGAAGGGAGTGTTAACAGGAGCCGAAATGATGCGGCGGGAAACGTGAGACATGAGAAGGATACACCTACCCACCGCGGGCGGGGATAAGAACGCGATAGAAAGTTAAAGATGACACGGTTTCGGATAGTTTTCCCGCGAGGAGACGAGAGGGAAAAGAAGAGCGAAGAGGCTTGGGAAGTAAGGCGGAGATGAAAGGGACGGGGGGGGGGAGGGAGGGACAGAGAAGAAGAGACACAGGACGTAATTAGAGCCGCTGGAGATTAAACACACACGAGCGACCGCGCGCGCGCGCGCACGCGCACGCGCACGTACACACATAAACACGCACGATACACGTACACGCGCACATACGCCCACGCACGCGCTTGACAGAAACTCGTAGGTACACGAAAGGACGCATTCTATCTATACATATATACACGCAAATCTACATACATACGTACATGCATCCATACATAGATACGTGCGTACGTACACGTATGTACGTACATATACATTGTTTATACGCCGACGAGAGGAGTGGAGGAGGGCAAGGGCCGAGGAGGCGGTTCGACGCCTCCGTGTGGTTCTTGCCGGCGATATAATAATCAATTTATTTGCTCACGTAAAAGGTAACGGTATAATATATTTCATATATGTGCATAATAGGTGTATAAAGAGATTAATTACACTAATTGATTAATTGTACAATCCGCGAGAAAGAAGAGGAGGAGGAGGAGGAGGAGGAGCAGGAGGAGGAGAGAAAGTGAACAAGTAAGAATATGAGGGACATTTTGCTCGCCGCGTGAAGGACGGCGGACGGTGCTGTTGACGGTGCTTGTTGACGATGTGACAGGTGGAACATGAGGTTTGGTGTTGCTGTCGCGTATACGGCCCGATAGGAGGAGATCAAGAGATATACACGTGTCCTGGTGCGGAAATGCGGAAAGAGGAGTGGGAGGGGTTTAAACGAGTCGATCGAAGGAGCCGGATTAGCGCGCTGGGACTCTCCCTTGACAGCGAGAGAACAGCTCGTGAGGCTGGGACAAAGTGACGGGGGTAGGGGGAGGGTGAGCGAAGGACGAGGAAACGGAGGTGGCACGATAGGGAAATGAGGAGCCGAGAAGGTGCCGGGAGTTCCGATAATCATCGCGTCAGTTCTTACCGATCGCCGGGGGGATTGACTTCTCTGAACGTAAAAGGGATAGCCAGGCTACCTCGACAATTAATTAATGGAGCAGCGACGCGGGATGAGCGAGGATAACGGAGGGACGAGGGCAGCCATCGACGGGGTGGACGAAACGTGCCAACACCAAGGGAAGAAAAGAACGAGGAAGTGATCGGTGAAGTGAGGAGAAGAGAGTGGCGCAATGAACAATGGTGGGTGAGTCGATAAAGCGACCGTAAAATCGCCGATATCGGGCAATCTCGTGATCGATTAATCGCGTGCAAGGCACATAAACGAAACAAGTGACGCATTATCGAGAAGACGTTGACGGAGAGTCATCGGAATAAATCTCGCAGCGATTGACCCTCGATGACGATGATTGATTCACTTATCTATTTAATGTCGTTGAAACTAATTTTTCCAGAAAAATTTTTCATAACATAAGTAATTGTTTTGTCTTTTTTTTTTTTTCTTCCGTATATTTCGATATGCAAACATTAGACTGATCAATCGAGCTTAATAACGCGATCATGATAATTCTTAAAAAATCTCTATAACAAAAATGTTTGCAAAAAAATTCCGTTTTTATAAACAAACGGCTGTTCGTATCGATGAGAATATTAAAAGAATAATCCACTGCATACATGATGATAAAGATTAAAATTATTCTATAGATTTATCATTCCTCCTTCTTTTGTCTAGTTTTGACATCGGCGATAATATAGTTCTTATCAAAACGTCGTCTTATCTTTTTCAAAATCGATAACAAAGATTGAGTTGAGACACAGATCTATTCACATTATCATCTCCAATACATATAACAGATATATTTTCGCTGTGAAAGTCAGATAAACGTTTCTCATCGTCTCTTCACGATTTCGTTTCTCTCAAATTCGATCGACGCACAGTTCGCGCAAAAATCGTTAAATTGGTGAATTTATTTTGGCTGGATATTTCGGAAATATGTCAGTGAAGCACTAATTTGTTGAATGCGCGAACGAATTTACGTGATGAGAGGCTTTACAGAGTAAACCCTGCCTACATCGTTTGTTACACGAATGTTATAACAACGCAAAGATTTTCGCGATATATCATCGAAAATTAGTCAGAGTGAGAAAGGTCAGGAAAATCGAGATTTTGAGGAAAGGGAAAGAGAGGCAAATGCATATTCGATTCTCCGTCTGTAGTCGTAGTTAATCGATACTGCGTGGCTAAAACAGAAGCCGATAAAGCGCACGCCAACGACCGTTACTACGATAATAAATAAATATTGATTATTGCGCGATATGTATATATAGAAGGCAGCGATAGAGATGCCTCCTTTACGGCTCACACCCCGCCGCCATTCTCTCAAGCGATAACCGTAATCAATGTATAATTGATGCGCTCGTAATGACTTTCCCGATGACGAAGAAGAAGAAGGAGAGGAAGGAAAGAAGAAACCGGAAGGACCGGAAGATAATGTCAGTGGTACCACGACGACCAGGTATTGTGTTATAAAACGCGGTTGAGACAGATCACTCGTAATCGATGATAATCGACTGCAACGCGTACGATAACGCGATAACACGTGTACATAGAAGCGAAAAAAAGCATGACGTTGCTAGATTACGAAATCCACGATTGCGAGTCGCACACTAAATTCCGCGTGTCCGCAGATCGATTGCGTCGCCTCGACTTAGCGTGATTCAAATCGCGGGAATCGAAGCCCAAGCTCGATTAATATTATCATAGATTTTTATTGTAAGAGGAGAAGGGCAAACTAAAAACTTGGTGCAATTGTAAGCGTATAAATATTTACGATAATTGTAAGCATTATCAAAAGATATGATATTAAACGTCAAACATTTTGGTCCATTTTGAATTCTCCTCGATAACTCGAGTTAGAGGTCGGACTGCTATAAAGTTATATAAAAGTTATGTAACTGCAGTCTAGATTGTGCGAATCGAACAAACGTAGAATTGGGGTTGATATTCATATGATTGAATTGTTAATGCTATATTAAATTATTCAATTGTTGCATATAATCATATTACGATAATTGTGACAACATTGTGTTATATTTGGGCGATGAATGAATTTCGCAAAATTACGCATAGCGGCATTGAACCGTTATTTGAAACACAATCTTGCACAATTGTCGCACAAAGATATTTTCTTTGTTATGTTATCTTGTCGAAATCTGAATCGTGGAAATCGTATATAGCTATATTTGATAATATAATTTCGCAAAATTATGCATAACAGCCATTATTTGAAATATAATCGTGCACGATTATTGCACAGAGATATTTTCTTGCATTATTTTGCCGAATTTCGAATTGTATTTGTATCGAGAATATTGTGTACAGTTACATAAGGCTATATATAACTTGCTGAAATCGCATAAATATTAAACGCTCATGATCGCACATTCGTCGTTAACGTTCAACGAAACACGTAGGCGACGTGCCGGAAGAATGGAGCGCCTTTCTTCATCCCTTCGAAGTCTCCAGACACCCCGTAAACGTTGCCAGAAAGTCCCAATCACGCGTCTTCCTGTAATCAAATCACCTCTCTCTACTCCTGCGTTAAGAAAAATAGGTAGCGAAAGATTCGCATGCGGAAATGAGACAAACGTTTTCGGAGTTTCTCGATAATTCCGACGATCAACGAAGACGAAACCTCGGCGAAAAACCTCTGTCTATAACTGAACACTTCAGGAGAATCAGGAGAGACTTCTAGCATTTTCGGCGATTATCGCTTTCCAATTTGATCATTAATACGTTCATTATTTCATAAACTGTAACTAAAATTTTAATTTCAAGTTTAATTCCTTTCTTTTCTTTTTCGAGACGAAATAAACACCTGCGAAATCCAAATTTTTTGCAGTGTTTAAATTTTAGAGAAATCGAACGCGTCCCATTTTGTTTTGTAAATGTGAGCATGTCGCAATTAACAAGTATCTCCGCGTGTTACGTGACCATTCGTAATTATATCGCGAGACAATATTGCCAGTGAAGGCCGTTATCTGTCTGGTAGAGAGATGAATCGGGTCGCGAGATAATTGCAATCTCTCCTCCTTCCCTTTCTCTTCGACGAAATCAGCGATTTCCGTTTTCATTTGTCGTTCGCCGCTATCTCTTATCATTTTACACGTTCCGCGCATCCGGGATAGTTTCATTACACTTGCGCCCTTGGCGGGAATGTAGCTTGTCGGTGTAATTGAATTTTTCAGTCACCTCAGCCTTTGGCAGGAACGTGATTCATTAGCAGTGCAAACGACGGTGGAAAATTAGGACGGGCGTGCAAGGTAAACGAACGAACGAACGAACGGACGGATGAGAGGACGAACGAACGAACAAACGAACGAACGAACGAACGAACGAACGAACGAACGAAGAACGTGAGCCATGTGAATTAGATAAGTGTGTTCTGATTTCGTGCTCCGCGACCTACCAAAATTCCCGAGATCTTGCGTGAATCTTCTCCCGTGTTGTTTCCTTTGCGACGTGCTCGATTTATTCTCGTTGCTCCGTTCGCTCTAACGGATATACAAAAAACTCATGGGCGGAGTTTCGATTAATTATTTTAATAAATTTTACCGCGAGGAAAGAGTGTAAGATGCAGCGACAGTTACTCCTAAATACTTTTTAATTTAATTTAATTTTGCAACTTTTTTTTATATGTGAGATTATTTATTTCGATTACAACAATTAAAGTATTGAAAGAGTTACGCCGAAAAAAAAATATCACACGAATTCATTCAAGAATAGCAAGATTAGCAGATCCATCCTCGCCAGAGATATCAGATATTTTCATTAACTGTCTATCTAATTGTTTAATTACGGCGATTATTATTCTTATTTTTTTACGCTTTGGCCATTCCTTTCGATTGTTTGCGAAATCACCGCGATCGGTCCGGATCTTTGCAAACGCCCAAAATTTGGACACGCTCCAAAGTTTCTGTCGCTCGTTCTTGCAGCTCTAGATTTACACATCGAGCGTGGAGTCACGTCGTCTCGTCCGCAGGATCAATGAGAGGAGAACACGAGGAGGACACGTATGAGCGCTCGTACTTGTCTTTGATCGTTTAGGAAATTGCATCGCAAATTTCATTTTCGCAATGCGCGAGAGTATTACGTACGTGTACAGAGTTTGCCGCGCATGCTGTCCGCGTCATGCAGATATATGGCGTGCGTTACGTGTCATTCGAAAAAGCAAATGGATGAAGAAGATACGTGATTTCACGGCTTTCCGAAATTCCGTTCGCCGTCGTTTGCATCGCGCGACGTCGACTACTTGGAAATGCATTGGAATACAAGCCACGCCAACAAGAGCCACGCTATTGGACTGTTGAGAGATTGACGCTCAAATTATAAATCGAATTATAATCGAGCGATACGAGTTTGATAGCTTCCTCCTCGAAAAGCTAAGTTTCGCGAACGCGAGTAAAAATAACGAGATCCTATTCTTCGTTTAATCTTCGAAATAAAGCTTTACTTCAACTCAATTATTACCGGGATTAT